>NW_008632732.1:0-19793 GCF_000691845.1 Merops nubicus | reverse complement strand
CTGCGTAATGCGCTGAGAATTCATCTGCCCCGGGGGGATGTCGCAGTGTGTGGTGAGAAAAAGGTTGAGGTTTTGAAAGGTGAAGTGAAACCCACCCCCACCCCACCCCCGTCGCCCCCTTTTTTGGTGAAGATTCTCACGGGCGTTACTTGGCCTCCTGGGGGGCCCAGGGAGGTGGGGCTGGGAAGTGGGAGCTGAGCAGGGAATTGTCTGCATGGGAGAAAATGTCTTTCAGTGTCGTGATGAAAATTTGTATTCAAGCTGCAAGGATCTGGAGATCTCAGCAAGTACCACAGGTTTAACGGTGCTTTGCTTATAGTGTGGGTGTGCTGCACTGTATCTAAAAGCAAGAGCTCTGCACCGGATCCATTTGAGGGGCCAGGGCTCCTCCAGCTCTGCATCTCTGACACAGCTCTCTTGGGCAGCTCTGGCGCGAAGGATTGCGTTGAGACACTAGGATTTGTGAATGTTACCCGAGAAGAGCAAGTCAGGAAGCTGGGATGCTGCTGGAGCCTGATCCCTAACCTTGGATTCAGCTCAGCCTCGAATCTAAACTCTATCCTAAAACTAATCAGGATATTGATTTAATCCAGCCTAAACTCATCAGATACCTTGCACTCTATATATCTATATCTTTGATACCCTGAGCTTCAGCCAGAGCAAATCTGGCTCATCTCTGCCAGGCTGGCATGGGCCTCAAGTATCAGGACATCCTGGAGAGAGAACAGAGTCCCAGAGAGAGTCTCCTTCTCATTATTGTCACTGCACCTACTAGCCCACCACAAAGTCCAGCTAGGGATGGACAGCAGAGTAATAACCACATTAGTCTAAAATGGGAAGGGAGCTGATCCTGCAGTGCCCTGGCACTAGGGCAGCGCTGTGGGTCTTGCTGGCGTCCCCTGGGTGAGGATCTAAGAGTCTTGTGGTGTGGCTGCCTTCAAGAAATGCATAGCCACAGTGAGCATGCACATGTACCTTGGTAGCCTGAACTGCTGCACTAAGATCATGCGCAGGCATAGAGTGGGAATGTTTTCAGGTTTTCCATTCTGCAGTTGACATTTTGGAGGGTATGTGTGCACAGACTGAACACAAGCATAACATGCCACTCCTAAATGGTGAACCTGCAGACCCCTCAACACAGTGCTCCAAATATGTACTATACCTTTTACTACATTAAATTCAAAACAAGGTCGATGCTAAGCAGCTATGTCCTCCAGCTATAAAAACAATGTCATTTGTGCAGCTGAGACGTATCAAAACGATAAACCAGACTTTGTCTTTTAAGGGACAGTGTTTAAAAACACAGAGAAAAGATGGTCCCTGAGCAAATGCTTCTTCAATATGCAGAAGTTTTGCTATGAAGACTGCTGCAAGATTTTTCTGTGTTTGACTTACAACTATAAGAGTTGGTTATATTAATCGATAGTCTACTGTTTTCCAAAACAATGAAGGCATTTAAGGGATGCTTGGAGGAGGAGTATCCTGCAGGAGATTCTGGTTTTATGAAGCATTCACCACTTTTGTGGAAAATTCAGATGACAGGTGCATAAATCTTTATTGACTTGGCTATAAAAATGTAAATAAGTGCAGTAACTGCAAAAAATTATATTGACACTAACAACAGTTATAAATATTCACTGTACAAAAATTACAGTAAGATTTTTGATAGAAAATAGCTAAGCAAGAGAAGGAGAGACTTCTCTTCCTGACCATCACATATAGACTGTAGAAAAGATAAATGCTGCTGTCACAGTTCTGGGGACAGTAACCATTTATTTCAGTAACTGTGGTTATACTTCCTCTCCCCTTCAGGTGCTATTAAGAAAGTGTGAAACAAAATATAGTATCAACCAGAATCTAAATATCCAGGCAACAGAAAGCATGTATGGCTATTTTGGTACATGCTGATTTGAACAAAGTCTCACATTTTTTGCCATGAGCAAAAAATATCAAAAAAGTGATTTTAGGTCATTTTGTCTTGTAGTGCCTAATTTGAGATACAGCCCTGAGTCTTCTCACAAGGATGCGTTGGGGATTTAAGCTGCATAAATATCTACGGAGCCTCCCTTTACAAATGTTGTTAAAACTCAGAGGGGTTTGCACTGAGGAACCAGAGAGAAAAACAGATGCAAGAAGAGAAGTCTTCACCAGGAAATATGGTTCCTTCCCCCACAAATACCAGTCCCTAGAGGGGATGAAGTCCTGAGAACTGAGAAACAAAGACTCCGTGTTATCTCCATTCAAACCTACGGTCTCCTGCTGAGACTGTCTTTGGAGGAACTCTTAAGTTGCTTTCTGACATACCTTCAAGCAGCGTATACTTTATTGGATTAAAAATGAGAATGTCTGAACAGAACTGGACATAAATCTGCCTGGTTACAGCAAATACCATTAAAATATGACAAGAGCATCAAGCCATCAAACATTTTAGGCTTAAATGAAGCTACTGAACAATTGCTTCCCTTCATGTGTTCATCTGAAACACATTTACCATTTAAAATTATATTATCATATTTTTGCAGATTTGGGAGTGCAGATTTTCAAATAATTCTTGAACAAAATCAAAGCAGGTCTTTCTAAAGCAAAGTACATTTTCAGTTTTGAAATCTGTGTTTGCAAAGTTGAGAAGTATTTGCTCTTCACATCTCCCTGCAGAGAGAACATTCTTGTAGTTATTCAAAACAGGACATTTTTGCCTAGCTGTGCCTTTGAAAAACATTTCCTTAGAACATTAGCAGTTTTCAGGGGATTCTTCTCACAATCAGTGCCCATGAGCTCCTTTTTATTGATAATGTACAGGGAATATCCTCTTTCTTAATAAGTCTGTCTGCAGAGCATCAGTCTAGAAGGAGCTCCTTCATCCCATGACAGGAGAGCATCGTACTGTAGAAAATGAAAATTCCTTACCTGAAGCTAACATTGGTTATTTGATGATGTAATAGAAACTTTCTGGGGAGTGGTGGAAAGTTGTAAACAGCTTTTTAATCAAGTGGGATATGGCCCTGGACCCTTCTGCAGTCATAGCAGGTGTAATGATATGCGGTGCTTTCTTCTCTTCATGCCCACTCTGGTCTTCCCCAGATTCCATGTGGTGCTGTTGAATGTAAAGGCTGCAATCTTTGCTGTCCTTTCTTGGGCATTCAGTCTTATAATCCACATTTGCTTCAGCCTCCCTGAAGTGCAGAAGTTTGAGGGTTTTTTCTCCTTCTCTTGTTCCTTCTCCATTTTGCCTGCCAGTGGCTGTCCTCAGCTAGCAGTACCTAGAGCCTGCATCGGCTCATTGCAGAGTAAAGACAATCTCTTTGGCAAAAGGCAGAAACAAGAGGGGAAAATAAAAATTATCATTTTACTGGTCTTGTGTGTCTCAGGTGAGTTCAGGCAGCTCTGTACAGGTCCCACCAACACAATGGGGACATCGTAATTTGGCTCTAAGAAAGCAGAGCTCTTGTGTGGCAGCCAATTCTTTACATGGATGGTAGCTTCACGCTTTTGGCAGATGCATCAATGGGACCAAGCTGTCAGGCCCAATCCCCAAAATATGTCTTCTAAGGAAGCCTCAGGCCTTATATGCCCCCAGGGAAGCCATGGGGGCTACGCAGCCAATCTCAGAGGATGATTTATCAGAAGAAGGAATGTCAGTTTGCAACAACCACTGAAGATTATCCAGTCTGCTGCAGCACAGACATAAGGCAGCTAATACAGACATAAGCTTTAGTAGTTTATCATCAAGTATGAGTTAGGATGAAACACATATTCAGTACCAGTTCAGGAAAAAGGGCTTGTGGGATGGCTCTGCAGTATTGAGAACATAGTGCAATCTCAAACTGATGTGCAAGCAGTACATATTTATAGAGGAAGATCTAATAATACTAGAAAGCTATCTTAGACCTTTTAAGAAAGTCTTAGGATACGTTATGGGTATGTACATCATGCTTTATGAATTACACTCAGTAAAGTAAGGCTTTTGTCTTATGTTAGGCCAAAAAGAGATGTCAAGGGAATAAGAAAAATAACTAGTTTTCGGAGAGAGAAGTGGTAAAAAGAGTGAACTTCGTATCTCTAGCAACACAAACAAACCAGTTACAAGATCAGAAATGGTACAGAGATTGACAAAACTGAGGTAAAGGTTACACTCTCGTCCTCCTGGAAGCCAGATGGCAATGTTTGTTGTTATTTTATAATAGTTATTAGCAGATAAAGTAAGAGCTCTAGCATGCTGTGATCTTCCTTTGGCTCTGGTTTGTTCCTTGCTACAGGAACACTGACATTCTTGATTCTTTGCAGCTTTACTTCTGAAACTTGAGCAGCTTTGTCCCAAAATACAAATACAAAGTATAAATGTGTAGAGAGAGGAGAGAGTGTGTGGTGTCCTTTATCCTGTTTCACTTTAGAGCAGGAATGTAATGTCTGGCTTTTATCACTAGTGTCAATATGAATACACTTTTCATAACTTTTCCTGTTTCTCCTTCTTGGTTTAAAAGGGGAGTTGCTAGCTGCTTTGTAGGCAGACACTTCTGATGGCTTGTGATGGCTTTCCTGATCACACCAAAGCTATGCAGTGTCCTCTCTGAATGGAGTGACAGATACATTTGTGACTAAGTGTAGCTATCACAACAGCATCAATTAAGATCATGAGCATTTACAGAGAAAGGATGGAGGACTTGTAAAAGGTACGAGGTCAGAAAGCAGAAAAATACACAAAGAGCAATATCTGTATTATTTCACAAGTAGTATTATTACATCTTCAGATGATAGGAGCTTTGACACACAGCAAGAAGAATGGAGCCATATAGTCTTATAATCTTCAACTTTAGCAATAAAGTGACAATTAGCCCTACACATTTGTCAAGTTACTCAGATAGGTTTGTCACACTGCATTTTCTCTTTTTTAAATTGTTTTCTTTCTTTGTGCTTCTGAATATCAGCACCAGATTCTGTCCTGTTGTCCCTGAAATACCTTAAGGCTGGTAGGTAATTTACCATTATCTTGGGAGGAATTAGATTTGTTCTGGAAAGATCAGTGAGAAGTGTTAAGAAGCATCAGTGGGATCCCCCTGGTCCATGGTTTTCTGTTATTTAGCTTCTGTTTTGAAGAAAGGTGGAGCTGCACCTTAAAATTAGAAAACCACAATGTTCAATAAGTTTTGCAATTTCCTCCTTTTCCTTTCTTGTGTGATTGTGCTGTGTTTTGTTTCTACTAGGTTTTTCCTAAGTCTTCCCTGAAGCAAGTGCAGGCAGAACTTGGGATCCTGGCCTATTCTCCAGCACTGGCAGAAGTTAACTATTATCTCAGGTTTGTACGTGTTCACATAAGAAGTAGGGGCAAGTAAGCAAATCCCAGCTTTTCTGTTATGCAGGTGCAGCTATCCCCTTATGTGACAGATACAGACTAAAAGATCCAAACTAAAAGAGGGGAGATTTAGACTACATACAAAGAAGAAACTTTTTGCAATGAGAGTGGTGAAACACTGGAACAAGTCACCCAGAGAGGTGGTAGAAGCCCCATCCCTGGAAATATTCAAGGCCAGGTTCAACAGGTCTCTGAACAACCTGTTCTAGTTGAAGATGTCCCTGCTCACAGCAGGGAGATTGAACTAGATTACCTTTAAAGGTCCCTTCCAACCCAAAGCATTCTATGATTCTAGGCAGAGATCTTGATTTTTAAGGACAGCCTGTTGCATGTTGCGTGCAGGTATCTGTTATATGAGCATGCAGAAGGTCTAGCTCTGGCTTAGAGGCTCAGCTGTTGTTTCTGGAGCAGGGTTCTTCCATGTGATGCTGGGGAATGAATGGAGTGGATGTGAACTGCTCACTCAGACACTGCTTGTTTCTTGAATGAGCTGAGAGGCGTGGTTGAGAGCAACTCTTCTTCCCTTACAAAGGACTTTTTGCTTTGCGCCCACATGTCTTCCTTCTGGAAGAGCAATCTCACCACTGTTTCCTGGAGACACCCTTTGCTTATCACTTTCAGTTTCCTTCAACAAGCAGCCTTGTTTCCTCCACAACCATATGACAACTTTCTAAGCCATTGTGTGAGGGGCTCTTTTCCTCTAAACGAAGGAGCAGCAAAATATTGGGGACTCTATCTGTGTCAGTCTTACCAGCCATAACAAGCACTGCCTGTCAGACCCCTAGCAGAGCCTCCCACTCTTCCTAGAGTCTTGACTGCTTGGGTTTAGGACCAACTTAGATAATGGGTGCAGGCATCACGTCTTGAATCAAACAGATGTTTGAGAAAATGCTGTGAGAAGCCTTGGTGGGAATGTCTGTCCTCTCAGGAGGTGCTTTTAAGCCAGGCACACTGCCCGTGCTCCCTTGCCTAAGCTACACTGCAGCTACATTGCAGTGGTGCCCCTGCCCATGCCTGTGCTCCAACCTGGCCACCCACCCTAGATGGACTCAGGTCAAGGAATGCAAGAACCATATGCAGCTTGTTCACAGAGTCTCCCTGGCACTGGACACAGAGCACCATATGCTTGAGCAGCAGGGGCAAAAGGACGAGCTCAATGCAAAGAGAGTTGAGAGCAGAAGGGCAAGGAGGTGCACAGGGAAGGGACAAGGACATCTTGCTTCATGCTCCCCCGTTCCTTCTTATGGGGCACATACACACATAGCTACCTCCTCTCCTTCCTGCCCCCGAGGCGGCTGCTGCTTACAGGCATCTTCCCTCCTCTCTTACCACTTTTGGGTATCATCACCCCCACTTGGCTTTGCTGTACTGTCTCTCCTAGGCCCTTGCTGTGTTAGCTGCCTGTTCAGCCCTCCGTGAAGGTGAAACCAATATAGCAGGATCAGCAACAAGCGTCAGGGCGAGGAGATCAGGTTCTGCACGTGTGCCACTGTCCCCAGCACAGAGCACAGCAGGCAAGGCCCGCTGCCACCGCCGCTGACGCACACGGCACAAAGGTCACTGGCCTGTCACACCGGGTCTGCTGGAGCCAGACTCAAGACTGTGGATACACAGATTTTTAATTAACACAGGATCAGCTAGGGCTTTCCTTTTTAAATGCCTATAGTCAAGGCTGATAATGTTTTGTAACAGTTATTTGCCTTTGAAATGTATGATGTCCGTGTTTGTCCTGAATTGTATGTATTTGTTAACATTTCTTCTTATCCTGGCAACCAACATAAATATACTTCTGTAAGGAACTGAGATGAATGACTTTTTTTTTTTTTTTTAATAATGTAAAATTAAGTTGCATTCAATACTTAAATGGAAACTTGAAAAAAAAAATTAAACAAAAGGAAACATGAAAAAGGGGCTGAACAAATATTAGCACTACAATGCACTTTGGAAACAGTCTCTGAAGACTTGTGTTGTCCAGACCTTTCTGGGGCTTCTGACTTGGTGTTCAGGAGTTGCAGATCAGCATCAGAACATCCTATGCCTTTCTGCAATCATGCTGGATTTTTGGATGAGGAATGAAAAGTGTGCCATCAGTCCATGGGATTCACTGCAGGCATCCCAGTGACACTCAGGAGAATGTCCCCCATAGGGCAGAAGAACTCAGCAAGTCTCTTATTCATCACTTCAGTGGCTGAGAGCCTACAGGCTTTAGAAAACGAAGTGAGTATGTCTGTCTCTACTCTTTTTCCATTCCAGGGAAGCAGTTTATTTGTTTTCCTTCCCCTTTGCATTTCACAATCCTCCCCAAGTCCCAGCCCAACTTGCAGACATATGCGGGATCTTTTATCCCACAGGCCACCTTTGTTGTCACGTGGCAGTTGCACAATGTACGTAAGTGAAGGAGCCACATGGACTGCACAAGTCACATGAAGCCAAACTAAATCATATACTGTTCTTTTACTAGGTTCTGGTGCCTTCAGAAGCATAGCAAGATCTTCTGCAATACTAAAGAGTCATTGACAGGGTTTTACTCCTGTGGAGAAGCAGAACAAAAAAGACACATGATGGCTGCACCACAGAGGTGATACCGTAGGGAAAGAACTTCACCATTTCCATGTGGGAATGAGAGAACCAGGTGCACATTTCAGGCACATGATCTGATGCAGGATTTGGTTTTTAGCACCTGGATAACACCGCTGACATTCAGAGCATTACTGTAGTCAGTAAAGTAACATCAAATAAAATACAGAGTTCTACATTTACTTTCTCTCTTTTTCTGTCAAACTGGGTCACCTTCTAAGTAAAGCAAAGAAAGAGAGTGTTTTAATCTGTCAGCACTGCAACCCTAGACTGGGATTTGAAAATTACTTTTGTGCTTGGAAATGTTGTGGACTCTGAATTTGGCAAGCAATATTGTTGGTGCATAAGATATAATAGTATATAATCCCAGGCCTGGTACTTTGTCCTTTGCTTAGCTTATCACTCTTTTAGCAAATGGTTGGTTTGGTGGGTTTTTGGGGTAATATGAGGAAATAAAAGCTCCATAAAGATATTTTTGCCAACACTGAAAATAACAAATAAACCAGCATCCTCCCACAGTTTTTTTAAGTAGCAACGTTTGTCTCCTTTATAAAACTACTCTCCATTAAATACATGAAAACAGATCATAAAGCTGCTCTGCCCAGATCTGTGGGGATATCAAACAGATGGCAGAGCCCACTGCAGTTTGTATGAGGATTTCATAGCTAGATATGCAAGAGAATAATAAAGTGGCTTCAAGGTCAGTGATGAGGTGAAGATTCTGGCCAGATTTTCTTCAGCTAGGAGCATGTGCAGCCTTTCTCACACACTTAAAGGAAATGCACCAAACCCATAAATTCCTACACTACCAGGTGCAAACACTCTTGGTGCAAGATGATATTGCAACAGGAGGAGAGTTTGCCTACTTAACTGGCATTTTAAAATGTATATTCTGCACTAATTTGTTTCAGATAGTTGTTCATAACTATTTATGTGTGTCTGTGTGAGTATTTTTTTAATTCAGTTAGATCTGCAGGTAGTCATACAGCAGACTGTAAATAATATTAGCTGTGGATTTTGGCAACAAAAATGATTCTCAAATAATGGTTATTGCTATTCAATTAGTTCTGGGCCCAACACACATCTAGAACTGTTGGCAGATGATTTTTTTTTTCTGTGCTTGTGTCTTTTATGCCCCCACAAATCTCTGAATTCAGTAGTTATGGCTTTAAATGGAAATTTTCCTCTCTGATTTGTTGTGTTCTATTAAAAATAAAAACCCCTAGCAATCTAGCTTGCAATATCCATCAGGCTCAGCTACACTGATCTGGAAGCTGTATTTCTCTCTTGTTTATGTCATTAGTCTGAGTTTAGTTAATTTCCACTTCCAGATGTCTTTTGTGCTTGGCAGTTTTTTGTTTGGTTTGTTGTGTGTGTTTTTTTTTCCGTTTGGTTGGTTTTTTTTAATTTTATTTTTTTGGTTGTTTGTTGGTTGGTTGATTGGTTGGTTTGGGGTTTTTTGTTTGGATTTTTTTTCTGGTTAACAGGATATAAATTACCTTGATAGGCCAGAGCTGTTTGCTCTGTTTTACTGTTAAATTTCCGGATGTTTTACAGGGCCTGATTCCTCCATCATCACAAAATAGCTTTTACTGGCTTACAACACAGATTGCACTACAGTTAGCTAGTGGCATGAAATATACACAACCACCTGAGGAATCAGGCTTGTATTCTTTGCACTTGTCTCTTTTTTCATTACAGGCCTGTGAAGATTGGCTCTGGAGGGGGGTGGATTCAGCTCCCAGAGCGTGAGAAGTATGAAGAGTCTGGTCTGCATGGCTGAAAGAATGCAAGTGTCAGTTACTCTTGTGAAGGATGATTCTTACTTGCTAGGTGAGGATGTTATCTTCAGAAAACAATGCTAAACTGCATCATGTTTAGTATCTCCCTTCCACGAGAGGCAAGAGTTGGCTTTGCTCACTGTCATTGAGAGCGGCGGCGTGCGGCAGCGCTGGTGGCCCTGCAGGGAGGCCACTGCTTAGCAGATCAGTTCTGCCCTACGTTGTCTTCTGCTGAGTCACTTCTGCTCCTGAGGTCTCCCTCCGAGGGAGTGGAGGATGGTGCCCAGGCCCAGGTAGCTCCCCCAGGCTTTTGCCTGCCATGTCAGTTATGCCTTAGTGGACTTGAGCAGATCCCCACAACGCTTCTTCAGTTGTGGATGGGCTAGATGCCTTTGCATACAGGTATTTATTTGCTGGATTATATAAAACACTGCAGCAATCAAATACTTCCTGATGCTTTTCCAAAGAACTGCTGCAGGGGCACACACAATGCATGCAAGGGTCCCATTGTACCTTGTACTTTTCTCTAGAGGCTTTGAGAATTTAAAGAGGTAAGATCCAGGAATCTTAGGTTCTCAAGTATTGTATCTGAATGGAAGGGATAGCCCTTGGCCTGCACTGTGCTTCCATTTCCTCATTGGTAGCCCAGAGCTAACTGATGTTCAACTGTAGGCAGTCAAAAAGAATAGAAATGCTTCTAAAATGTTTAGAAGCATACAAAAATATTCAGAATCATTACTACTTCACCTCTACCAAAAAAAAAAAAAAAAAAAAGGAAAAAAAACAAACCAAAAACAATTTAGGGGCCTGCTCTTTGCAGTTACCATCTCCAGACTGTTCTTGCAGGGAAAAGTCAACTTACAGCAACATCTTTTTCGTTTACAGGTCCCCCTTGGGCAGCTCCCTGCTGACCAGCTCACCTTAACAGAAGTTGAGAAAAACAGTTCACAGAGCAGCTGATGTTATCTGTTATCACTGAGGGTGCAAATTAATTGTTACTCAAACTTGCATTGTCAAATGCACTATTTTTGTTTTTATGCTAGTCAGTTGAGGTCTTGAGCTCATGCTGATCAAGGATCATGAAGGAGACTATGCAGCAAGTCAGTGAGATTTGTATGCTGAAAGTCAATAGTGCTTTGAGAGCCTGCCAAAAATAATGTTTCAGAGGGCATGTATAACACTGCCAAAATCAAGCTGATGAATGGCTGTATCATTGAATTTGGACACAGAATGAGGGTCAAGTTCAGAGCAGTCTAGCAGTAGGCTATCCATACAATCTAATCAGCACGGGACTAGGGCATTTTGTAAGCAACACTTATTAAAAATAAGTTATTTAGCCCTGGTTTATTCTGAAGTGCAGTAGAAGGAGCGCAGAGAGAAATTAAAACTGGAAGGTAGATGACAAGGCAAGTTTAGGGCTATGCAGGGCCAGGCTTATCTGAGCATTGGGAGTTTCCTCTGGTTAGGCACAGTAAAACAAGGAAGGGAAATGCAGATGGTCTCTTCTGGAACCTGTACACATCCAAGATTCATTTCTGCAAAGCTAATTTCACTCTTTTCTTCCAGAAGTATGGTTGCTCATGGTTAATATTAATTCAAAGCACAGAAATAGGAAGTCTGTAGATTAAATACTGTATGCTATTTTTCCTGAAGATGAGAGGGGTTTGAATTTGAATAATAAGGCTGATTTCTGAAAGCATACAGCCTTGTATTTCATCTTTTTATTGAAGAACTTTATTTCCCCAGTAACAGGCAGGTGATACAGCAAGAAATGTATCACTTTTTTCTATCTGGAGAAAGGTGGTGAAGAAGAGCACAGATCAGGTTCAGAAGGTGTCAGGTTTTGGATGAATACCCTCCCCTCTTAGCTTTTGCTTTTCAGTTCCATTTACATTCTTTTCTTTAACCAGTGGATGCTTTCCCATTGCTTTTGACTAAAAGAGCTTGTTTATGGCAAGTTACTTTGGGCTGAAGCCAGTTTTATAGTCAAGGACCATGTGACAGAGATATCACAGTAATTCAGATCCACTATGACACCTGCTGAGAAGAAAACTAAGAGCTTACCTAAGATACCGTGATACTGCTAATTACTATTAACTTATGAAAAGTGCAGCAGCATTTCTAATACACACAAAGGACAGTGCATGAAGGTATATTGGGAATGTCACGGACAATTTAATCAAAATAACAGAATATTTCATAATTGTGGCTACATCCTACTATGTTTTTTGTGACCTCCAAGGTATCCTTTTTTTTATATATCAGTCATAAGCATTTAGGGTAATGAGTAGCCAGTCCAAACCTATGGAAAAAGGACCAGTCCTTGGTGGAGCACTATGTCCAGAGAACTACGTAGCAGACAGATGATTAAGAAAACCACTTAATGTAAGTTAATTGTTAGGAACCAGAAAACTCATGTGAAAGCTCATGATGCACATGGCTCAACGGAAAACAAATACAGCAAGAGAACAACAAACATGTAATTAAGTGGAGTTTAGACCTGAGGCTGTCTATCCAAAACGATCTGTATAGTGTTGCCATAATATCTAGCGATGGACAAATCCACCTCATTGGATCTGGACATACTGGTTTAATTAGTTGTCTCTACATCTGTGCTTAGATTACTAAATGGCGTGTACAAGAGAAATTAAATCTCATGGCAGAACATTGCATTAGAAACATTAGCTAAGCTTTACAGACCCAAATAATTACAGAGCCGTTCCAAATCATGAGTGATGATTTATACCAATCTTTTTATCAATTTATTGTCTAGCTCTAAATTGGAGAGTTGCTCTTCAGATAAGAGGTCTCAGTTAAAAGAACTGCACTCCATAAAGACGGAAGACCTTGATTCAACATAGCAAAGAGGGTAATAAGGATTGAAGAGTTTGTGAATGATGTATTAGATTGCAGTTTGAGTTCAGCACCAGCAGAAATCTTGCCAAGATGCCCAGTTCTCTTCCCACATTTATCTCCGCACAGCAAAGCTGCTAGCTGTCCATTTAATTCAGTGGAGGGTCACATTTTGAACCATGAACTAAGTAGTTACCAGGCTCCCCCTTCCACTCAAACAAGTCCGTTTCAGTTATCTTTAAAGTCAGAGCGAGAGTGGGCCCACGCACATAAGGAGTTTGCCTCTAGCTGAACACTTCTGCCCCAGCTCCTTCTCAGATGCATCATTCTGCACACCTGGGATGGACAACAAACACCTTCTCTCTGGTCAAGGACTTCACCCCATCTCAAGGATTCCTCCTCTTCCTCACAGCTGCCACGAAGTCACGTGAATTAGGCTAAAAGTGTTGGTGGCTTTGTTCCCTTGTCTCCTTGTGCTTCCTCACATTCTCCCAAACACCCGCTGCCCACACGGTGAGGGTTAAACCTTGCTGGTATCAATTCCCAGAGTGTGCCTTTGCCTGTTTACAAGCACTGATGCACTGTGGTCCCTCTCCAAATATCCCTGCAAACAGTGGCAATTCAAATGTTTGCTGAAAAACAAAGGAAAGGGACGTAAGCCTGGCTGAGCAGGATCCTCTGTCTGCTTAGGCACAAATATTTGAGGGCACTCTTCTCCATTGTTTTCTCAGCTAATTTCCAGCTATATACTTAACTGCTTACCTAACTGATGACTCAATGTCGGTGTCTGTGATCAGAAAATACCGAGTCTCCAGAGAGAATGTTACAAACTGAAGATGATAATGTTGACCTTCCTGGTGGGTGAAGGTCGACCTTCATAGGAAGGCGGAAGAAGAGGTGACTATACATTAGAGAAAGAGGTCACATTTTTAAAGATCAGATCTTTCCTCTTGCATTTCCTAGGTACAATCCAGCCAGTGTTTTGAAATGCATTGCTGCTCTAGCAGTAAATAAAGAAACTTAAATTTAGGCCAGTTTATGAAGCAGCACTCAACACTGTAGTTTACGTGGCATCTCCTCTTTTGAGACTTGTAAAAAACAAATTTCTACCAAGAAATGTAAGGTGTTGCCTTACAACTGGTGTCAAACTCTTTTAGAACCAGAGATTGGAAATTAACAACTTGGCAATGGTGTAAACTGCTTTGTTTTGGAAGCGTGGGAAGTTAAATTGCCAGCCTGCATCAATTTTTCCTGCTTCAGCTGTGCAGCAGTGCTAAAACTAAACAAAGACATGGACAGCTTGCCTGCTTTTATGAATTCAGGTTGCCCTAGTTTGTATGGATGTACGTGCCTCTGTGTATGTCTATGTATGCATGCGTAGTTACTCTGGATGAACGGAGAGACGAGCTCCACCTAGAAAAACTGTTGTGTTTTTTGGGGCTATTCCAGGCTTAGAAGGATGCTGGCAAAGACTGGTTAATGCAACTACAAAAAATGTGTCTCGTAAATCAGAAAAAAAGGACTGCAATGCATTAGAAATAGCCAGTCGGGCTTTATGATCAGGGTATCCCAGGGGAGTGAGTAGTGCTGCTGGATGCAGAGGACAGCTGTATCTACTATATACGTGGTGTAGAGGAAGACCCACATGGCCAGGCTTGCCCTTGCCATATTAGGCAGGTGGCCCTTGGTGTGATGTAAAGGACTAAACCAGCTCAGCATCCTTTTTTTTTGTAGAATTTATTAATATTAATAATAGAGTAAACATAAACTGAAGCAAGCATGCTACTTAGTTTATTTACAAAAGTAATGAAAATGCAAAAAATACAGTAATCAAATTATGTTCTCAAGCAAGAATGAATCAATAAAACGAATTAATGGCTTCAAAGTGTTTCTGTATCAAATTAACACAATAAGCAATCAAATCAAATGATGAGGCTGTCACTTTCACTCTCAGTCCTTGTCATTAATGAAGTCATGCAGAGTGAGTCAGAGAAAGAGTTGTTTGCTTTCAGACCAGAAGTGTCTGGCATCCGACCCAAAACACTCCCTTCACTTGGCTGGGGAGGAGCACAGGTCACATGGCATGTTTGACTTGGACTTAGACCCTTACCAAGCAAGAATGACAGAGGTGAGAAATACTTCTCTTTCAACCTAGGTTATGTGCAGCTCTCCAGATACAAACAACAGCTCTTCACATACCATTCCTTACAGTCCTGTGGCTGTTTCAAGGTGACAGGTTTCATTAGCAGTTCCCCCGCCCGGGCACACAGTTTGTAGGATAGCAGATCCACCTGCTTAACACGGACGGGATCGCTAAATAATGCATGGTGGCAGCTTTTCAACAGCGCCCGACCTCCTCAGAACTTCCTGACTAACTCAGTGGCAGGCTGACATTTATTTTTATGAAACTGTGAAAGGTGTTTCTGCCTGAGCTGTACACAAACACTCATTGTAACTGTGGGAAAGAAAAAGAAAATAATTGGACTGAAGTCAACCTGGCAGAAGAGCAATTCACTGAAGAGCCAGCAGCTGCACCTGGGAGCCAGGTGAGTGCCCGCTGGCCGGGGTTGGACTGTGCCCCGGAGCCAGGTGAGGGCCCACTGGCCCAGGCTGGAGCATGCTGAGTCCCTGGAGCAGAGCTGCTCAGGCGCCACTTGATTCACTGATGGTGGCACACAAATTAATGGGAGGCAACGTGAGGAAAACCAGGGAGGGATGGAGAATGTACTGCTCATCAAACCCCAGGAATCTATGTGCTAGGATAGGCTGTGCTTTCTGGTCACTGGAATATTCCCTTCCTGAAACAAAGCTGAACCCCAACAGGTGCTGGGGATAAGGGCTGGATTTATCCTGCACAGAGATACACTGAGGAAAAAAAAAATCTCTGGATATTTCTCTCACTAAAATATTTCGTTATGAGAGTTCAAAGGCAGATGCTAGTGGGCTTCAGGAAAAGAAAAGGCTTTCAACCCATCAGAGAGCAACAATGTGCTGCCCAAGGAATATGAAGATAAGGTACTATAATTTCATGCTGTGTTATTTTGTTACATAAGACAAACTACTACTTGCTTTTGCAAATTAAAACGGTGACCATACAAATTATGGTTTGATGTCACAGGTGGTCTCACAATTTAGCTAGTAGGGGAGAGAAAAAGGTAATTGCAAAATGTACAATGACAATAAAACAGCAAAGCTAGGTGGTTATGTTAGCAATTATTCCTGATGTGTGAATGTTTCTGCTATATCTAATTTTCAACAGGAAAATTGCTTTTAAAGAAAAATCCTTCCCAGAATTCTAATAAGGGCCAGAGGATCTAGATAGTGAACCTGGTCACGATTTGGGTAAGCAGCATGAAGGAGAGGTAGCAGGGAAGCTAGCTGAGATGTCACCTTTTGCTTCCTGACCTCTTCAGGGAGAGGATGGCAGTTGAGGATGGACTCTGACGAACGCAAGCACGAGCCTGGCTGTCATTGCTGGGGAAGCAGCTGGAGTGTTGCAAGTCTTTGGATATGCAGTGAATAGACCGTGCAAGAAATCAGTTCAACATCGCTTCTCTGAGCAGATCACCCTAAATAACAGCCAGAAGTTTCTAGCAGGTGGTGAAGGGAAAGCCCCCACAGCAAGTCTGTGTGGGAAGCTAGCAGGAGCACAGCAGTCTGCTTCTTTTCTGATATGGCTCTAAAAAGCTGGGACATTGTAGACAACCTCTCTGGGACAATGGCATTGACCTTAGTAACTCTTTTAAGTGAGGATTAGCCAAAAAAAAAATGGATTGTGGGAAAAAATTAAATTCTCTAGGGCATTCTGACTGTTGTAGTAGGTGCTTGTTTAACATGGCTGAGAATACTGTTATTAAACTTTTTGTTGCTACGATACGCTATTAGTTCAACACCCTTGAAATCTAGTTTGTGTCATTAGACTGGAGGTGGAGATATTTCACAGATGGGTCACTACAGCCATTGCAGGCAGACCTAAGAGGCAGGGAGGGAACTCCTCAAACACTAATAGGAAATAAAGTAGTTACTAGCAGCAGCTTTGACTTGAAAGACAAAGCTATCCTTGGAAGGCAAGCAGCTTGCAATTAGGAAAACAGTGGTTAAAGGGGGAGGAGAAAAACAGTAGGATGAGCCACAAGGAGAGGGAGCGTGCTGCCTGATAAATGCCACTGCAGCTGCAGCACTTTAGGCTGTGTTCACATCAGCCAGTGAGGAGGAGCAGCAGAGGTAGACCTTGGAGGGTGAGAGGTGGTCTTCTGACACCAAGGATCTATCATCCTTGCTACATGAATTTCAGGGGTTTTACTTGAGTCTGGCTCTAGACTTGTGTCATCTGTTCATGAGCTGAGGTCCAGTCAGTGGCTGGAGGACCGTAGATGTACGCCTACAATGTGTTTCCTGAGTTAGTGTTGTCCAAGCATCAACAAGGACCTAAAGATATCTGACTTAGGTGAGCAGAAGCCTACCTTTTAGGCCTCTAGCCCATGGTGTAGAAACACTTACTCCAGTCTTCCTAAAGCAGAAAGAGGTGTCCCTAGAAACTTCCAGATACGAATTCAGCATCTTTGAGCGTCTTTCTTTCTCTCTCCATTGATAATTTAAGAAATGAGTAGGAAATGCTGGATGAGTCATTCCACCTGCAGTACGGCTTTTCTGAGGAGCATCAGCAGCTTTTTAAAGAAAAGGCAGTGGCAGTAGTGCATCTCTTCTTTGTCTGCCACTCCTTGCTGTCTCATCACGTAATAAGAGTAGGGGGTGGAAAATGTGCCTTGAGTGTGAGCAGTCTTGGCTCCCTGCTTTCCTCAGCCTAAGAAGATCTGGTTTGGTCTGGTATGAGAGTATGCCAACCTCAGCATGGAGGGGAGCTGGGGAGGGAGTGTGAGGAACCTTCTGTCTCTGCTGTTGACAGGGGATCCCTCTGCAATCATTAATCGGGCTTAACTCTAGCAGGAAAGCTAACAGAATGAGTCTGAGTCTCATCTGGGAAGTGTCAGGAGGCTCTGCTCCTTGCAATATGTCAGTAATAATGCAAGTGGTCGCTGAATAGGTTCCAAGGTATTTTGGGACAAGACACTGACTGGCCCTTCTTGAAGGCTAACTGGAGCCATTTTCCTCATGCGTCTTCTGCTTCTGCCTCCATCACCTCACCTTCCAGCCAGAGAGAGGTCAGGGTAAGCAGAGAGGTTTAGATGCCTGTTTAGATGTCTACCAGAACAGATCCCAGAAATGTACTGTAGCCAGCCCACACACACATGCACCAGAAAGGTCCTAGTCTGCAGATTTCCTTACCAGGAAACATGTGAAAGCTTGAAAAATGTCATCCCTTTCTTGCTAGAGACTGAGTCAAAAGGGAAAGCACCAGGGTTGGATCCTGGTTTAAGACACAGAAATCCTGGAGCAATTCTGGCACACAAAGTAAATTTCCCACCTATTCACTCTGTTTCTTGGGGCTTTAGCAGCTGATATCTTATTAACATCTATAGTTCTCAATTCAGTTTATACTGTTTCATTACAAAGAGCTTTGCCAGCTGGTAACCCTTCCTGTAGCAGTTTGAGATGTTACTGCCTGCAGCTGCCCACTCTGTCCCTGTGTTCAAAGTTATGACCTTTTAAGTGTCTGCAGAAGGGGACGTGCACCCGACTGCATCTGCTCCCATTCACAATCCTGCACATTAAGGCCTTCAACTAATGCTGAGGACCATAATTTGGAGTAACCAAGGAACAGGTAACATTTCCTTCTCCTCACATTGCTGAGGGGATGATAACCTTTGCAACTGGAAGTGAGTGACAGCTGGAGCTGGTCATGCGTTAAAGCAGTAGCTCAAGTTTCTCAAAGTTCCTGAGTGGCAGCCGTAAGCTGTGCTGGTCCTGGAAGGACTTGACTTATACATTAATGTAGGTGGACCAATTTGAACAGAATGGTTCACGCTTAGTTGTGTAGCTGTATCACCATTTCTGCTCCTTGCTCTCCTAAAGAAAGCAAAGCTGTATTTATGAGCAAGCTGAACTATCCTGGCAAACACAAACTCTCGCCAGTATAGTTGGATCTGCACCAGAGGCTTCTGCTGACACAGCTAAGATAGTCAAGGATTATTCTTCTCCCTCCTATGTACACACCAGGCTGGAAAATATCTGTTGTAGAGACTGGAATAAAAACAATCACAATAGTTGGTCTTTTTTTGCAGTGCTCCAATGTAAACAGGGTCATGCAGGCAGCATCCGTGGGTGCAATTTTACTGCTCAGGTTAATTTCAGTGCCCTGCAGAATTCAGCTAGGGGTACTGTAGAGTGGCTGTAAAATTAGAAAGCCCAGTTTTGACTGAGCAGTTCTCAGGTTTGGTGGTTGGACCCACCAGCACGTTCACATGAGAGCAGAAATCTGCCAAAGATGCCCTGCAGCCAGTGTCTGAAAACGAAATATTAGGAGTGCACAAGAAGAAGAGGATCTCAGAGTTACTTCTAGCTTCTGCACTGTCTGCTTGTATAACCACTTTTTACTTACAGAGAAGCAATTCTGTCAGCATGTAAATACTGCCATAACAGTTCTGAGAATGGTGTTGAACATGGATTAGCAGGGATGGCTAGGGAAGCACTCATGTCACATCTTTGCAGCGTGATGGAAATATACATTGTCATGAACTTATCCTAGAAAACTGAAGTCCTCCATCCTTTTGCCTGTCCCTGTTTAATAATGAGAGTGGTGAGCCATATGGTGTCCTCCACAGTCTTCAGACCAAAAACCTGTGGACAAATGACTAAATTCATTAAAGCCAAGCAGGTAAAACCTTGATCCTAGTGACTCCGTTGGGGCATGGATTTTACTTTCTCTACGCAAACTTGCCCATATGTATAAAGTCCTTTTGTACTGTGCCTGCTGTTGTGTAATAGTTAAATCATTTCCCAGTATTAATGTTTAACATAGATTTTTTTTCCAGCTATAATGTAGAGTTAATTGATTCCAGTTCTGCCCTGAGTTTCTAGTGAACCGTACTTCCTTTGCAGAAGGGTGATGTATAGGGACCATCCGAAGCAAGGCCTGGGGGATAAGGAACCTGATGTGTCTTGGCCTGCCTCTCCTGTAGCTGTTTAAAGCAGCCAGCAGCGTGTGTAATGCTCCCCCATTCCCCACTGGTGATAGCCTGTGCTCACCTTTCAGTGGTGTGAAGAACAGCTCATTTTGCTGACCAGTGGAGGATGAGGTCCACAGATACCTGTTGTGGTGAGCAGAGCCCACC
>NW_008632731.1:18800-22478 GCF_000691845.1 Merops nubicus | reverse complement strand
CCTAAAGGATTCTATGATTCTGTGACAACCTTTTCAGCTGTCAGTGTCATCTACTGCTGTCTTAATCAGGAAAAATTAAGCAAGATCTCTTCCTCCTCCCAGCCTTGGGAACAATAGTCTTGAAATGAGAATCTCTGTTAGTCTTATTTCAAGTTCAGTGGTTGCCCCCTATGGTCAACTCATCTTTAGAGGGATAACTGGTCATCTGGACTTATGACTAGAGAGGGAGCTAAGCACATAGCTGCCTATCTTCAGACTAGATACAGGCACTGATGGGCCTACCTAAAGCTAGCTCAAAGACTGAGCTGACTCTCTAACATCCTGGACTGAAGTGCAAGTGGCTCCTGGCACTCCACCGGGGGACTGGTTGAATTCTAAATGGTTTTTGCTGTGCTCCTAATAATACATGTGAAACTGGTGATTTTTCTTACGACTTCCACCAGAGCTTGTGAGTTTTGGACACCAGTACTACTGATACCAGATCTTTCCACTGCTGTCCCCTAGGCCCCAGGACTGCTGTAAGCAGCAGCTCAGTGCAGTTTGAGTGGCAGAACGAAACTGCACATGTCCAGCACTAACACTTATCTGACACTAAAAGAGATACACAATGGGCAATTGTTTTCTTCCCAGTATAAGACAATATAACCATTGCTTAGCTCAGGTTGTTTCAATAAAAAAAGAGTAGTAAAGTAAGTTTAGCTTCAGTTAGTTATATTAACACCCAAAACTTTCAATCAAGCATGTTTCTATCATACTGCCCTTAAATATGTTTTATGTTTGTGTATTAAGCCAGAAGTTCTTTCACAGATCTGCTTTATTCAGAACCATAGTCAAAACAGAGACATCAAAGTAATAGATGCCTGGAATCCAATAATAATAATATGTTAATTCCAATACCACAGAATGGTAAAAATCCTTCACATTTCAGCAAACAATCTGACTTTCTTACAGGCTATAACTGTACAGATGACTAAGGCAGTCTCTGAGGAGGTGGAAAGGCATGTGTGGGTTCTGGGTTGCAGCTTGTTAACTATTCCAGTGGAAGCAGAGTCCACTGCCTCTAATGAGCTCACTAGTTTAAAACCAAGACATTGCAGCAACTGTAAAGCTTGCTGGTGCCACCAATTAGTGAAAATATAGGCTGGATTATCATTCCTTCTAAGGTAAAACTAACTGTCATTTGATAGCAACAAAGCAACTCTCATCATTGGTGAAAGCACAGCTCACTGTACCATCTCTCTGAAAAATTATCCAGAGAATGGGGGGAAAAAAAATGTATATTAAAAATAAAGTTATGATGGCTACTATCCAGATACCGTTGTTTGCTCTTACTCTTCCATGAAAGCCTGTAAACTTATGACTACTATATTAGACTACCTGCCTGCAAGGCATGATGTTTTGAATTAGTACATTAGTTTAACAGTAGATATGAGGATGTGTAAAAAGATAGGAGTTCCTGATATAATGTCAGACACATCAACAGCTTTCTCATACAACAGTGAAAGTTAGTCTGAGTTTAAGAAAGAGGCTGTTACTAGAACCAATAGGAACACGATGACCATGTTGCATCACTGCACAGTTTGGTGAGACACACAGAAAATAGGGAAGCCCTCAGTGAACTAGCACATGGGTTTAGGACAAAAAGCACCTCTAGAAAAGCATCTGGACAGCAGGGAGGAAACAGAAGAGATGTTGAAATATTATCAGATTGAAATAAACCCAAAAAACAACCCCAGTAAAACAGCTAGGGTGTAAATTAGTGGCAGGCTGTTTCAGCCATTTTTCTCACAAAACTGAAGAGAATGAGAAGATGAGTAAGAAATGCAACAGGTTTTGATCACATGACGAACTGAAATCACCACAAGATAAGCACACATGGGCTATGTAGCATGCTTAGTTCTTAAGGGTGAAAGGGAGGCAGTCCTGACTGAGAACTTGTAAGTGATCCTGAAGTTGTTAGTTCTGTTCTCTAGGAAGAAATAGAAATCACATCAGACAGGACTTTCTCCTTTGAGGCTGTAGCCATTCACTCACATGCTCACACGCCCACCCCCCCTTTACTGTGTGACCAGCCAGACAGCTCCATCTAGGAAGAGGAAAGGAGGTAAATTCATAGAACTCTTGGCCTTTTGTACAGAACATATGTAGTATTTCTTTAGGAACTAGCTTTCTGCTCATAACCCATGCCCCCAAACAGATAACTTTTACTACATCATGGTTTAGCACTTCGTAGTTGTCATTTGCTTGCATTTTGTAAGAAGAGCTAGTCTAAAACCAACAACATGTGAACCATCTCAAACTGCTGGAAACTAGAGCTCATTGGGAATTCTCCAGTGAAACTTGCCTGTTGAAAATGCTGGTTCATCAAAATCTATGTATTTTTCCTAAAGTCTCTATTTCAGCCAATATCTGATGAAATCCTGTGTCAGGCAGCTCTTGGCATGTCTTGCTTCCTGCCAGCCTGGCTGCTGAACTGTTGGGAAGTCCAGCTTCACAGATTGCTCTATGCCCTTCTACTGAAGTTCTCAAAACTGTATTCTTATCTGTCTGGAAGCCTTGCCAATCTCAGACAAACCAGAGCTTTTGGGGATTGAGGACCCTTGCCATGTGGCCTGAAAATGGCTTTCAAGATCTGTAACTTGTAGGTGTCTGCAGGATGACTTTTTTATACTGAAACCCAAAGCTTTCAAGTTCCCACTGCTAGTATCCATGCAGGCTGCCTGGCTCCCATACTGCTTTGCAAGTTGGGAGCCAAGTGGTGTAGAAGTCTTGGGTCCTTGCTCTCAGACTGTATGTTGGACTGTAGGCCCTGGAAGCCCTGGCTCCCTCCGCTTTGGCGCTTCTCTGCAACTCACAGCACTAAAACTGACCAAAACTATGTCAGATACCATCAGTCAGCTCAGAGTTCTCTGCAGCGCAGTTCATTTTGGATATACCATGTTTCCTGTGGGTTTGGCTTTTGTCAAAAATAGGGGTAATTTGCCCCTCTTCCTTCCTCCAGCCTCAAAGAAAACAAATCTATGGCAGAATGGAAATTCGATTTCCCTGACCAGCTCTACCTGCGCTGTTAGAAGCAACACGTTTGGCTATTTCATGACAGTATCCAGAGATCTCTGTAATGCAGACATTGGTATTTCAAGGTCTGTTTTCTACAGCTCTTCTCTATTAGGAAGAGATTTATTTTCCTTTCACCAGGCAGAGGAGAATGCACCTTGCCCTGCAGAGGCATTTTTAAGTTTTGAAATAGACCCTTCTATTTCCAGCATTTTCTTTGAGATTGCTTCAGTCAGAGCTTGATAAAGTAACCTGCACTGTATCAAAGTCTTGATGCAGAAGCCCCAGGAAATCATAATTTTCCAAAACCTTTATGCTAAGTCTCTCCACTACTGCTACAGTAGCTAATACACTATGAACAAGACACATCCTCTTAAACCTTTGGGTTCCTAAATTAATTCCTTTAGGGTTTGTTTGTTTCTAGCTATCACAGGCTCAGTCCAGGATTATACGTAATGCTTTGTCAATAATAAGAAAAAAGCAAAAGCATCTTCAGGAAGTACAACTGAAAGACCGCCAGAGAGCTCACAATGTCAAAATGGTGTGCAACATGCCCAGGCTTGTTTTCCTTTCCACTTAACTGAACATTAGGCATGATTTAGAGCCTGATTCATTACAAAATAC
>NW_008632731.1:15494-18769 GCF_000691845.1 Merops nubicus | reverse complement strand
TTCCCTACAGAAAAAGCTTGCACAGGGCTTCTGTAACGCTGAGCCTGAATGAGCTCTTTGGTAACTCAGGCCCAGGATGCGTACGTAAGCATGGCTGGAAGCGGGGAAAGAAAAGGGGCTGGCTCCTTACCACTGCAGCAGAGGTCTGATCTGTGTAGGAGACCAGAAGGTCACCATGGAGGGTGGGGAGGAAGCACTGTTCTGTGCCATTCGGGCAGAAGAATTTTATGCTTGTTCAGAAGCATAAGAAACTCTGAAACACCATATAAGGGTGGAGACTCAGGCCCTACTGGAAAAACCTGCTAGAGCTGTGCTCTGTGCATAACTCATAGGAACATTAATGAGAGTTAAATGCATGCATTGAAAGAAGAATAGACCCCTTAGTGATTTGTCAAGATAAAACTCAAAATAACTTTGAATGCTCAGAGGTAAATATTAGGTTTAGGAATTAAAAACAGCAGAAGTAGTGGAACAATTGCCTATAATGAGATCCAGGAACAATCTACCCACTGTACCAGGTTTTCATTAGAGTTATGGCCTGCAGCCATACCACCTTGTGCTGTGATCTTAAAAGCTAAGGCGAGTTGGGCTGGTTAGTATTTGGAAGGGAGACCTCCAAGCAAGATTACTACTCCAGGAACAGCTTAGTGATGCCATAGATAATGTTCTTCCTCCTGATTTACTATTGGATCCAGGTGTTAAGAGATCTGAAGGTCTTTTGTGCAATATCCAAATCTAAGGATCTGATGATCTGTGGTCATTAAAGTATGCCTGTCAGTTCTGATGAGTGTATAATGTCATTTTGAAATGGCTACTGCATTTCACTATAGAGGTGGTTGCATATCAGTAAAAGATAAATGCTGCCAATACAATGCAACAGCTTTGGAGGGAGGTTGAAAAACTAGGTTTGCCAATATGGGCTAAGTGGTTTAAGTCCCAAAAGTTTCAGAGAGGTGCTAAGAAGTGCTTCCTGTATTTAAGGTCTATACCTACCCTGAAAGCATCCCTCTGCAAAGGGAGGGCACTTTTAACCCTAGAGCTACCTTTGCCTTTATCATATGCATGCTTCTGTGCTCTAACCCCTGCACACACAGCCGAGCTGCCTCTGCAGCAGCAGCTGAACCGTCAGAGTCCACAAAATGGGCGCCAAGGTGTTACCAGCAGTGGTGGAGGAGCAGCTCCTGAGGAAGCTCATCTGTCTGGCTGATAGGAGAACAGCAGACAGCCTGTCAACTGTCCTATGCCTGCTCTTAAATCTGCTGGGATTAAACCCCTCAGGCACTAGCCCTGCAAGGAATTAGGTGTGTATTCCATCGTAGACACTGTGTAGTTCTCTATAACTAAATCAATGTACACTGTGAGTAGTCTCAAAGTTGAAAATGCATGTCTCCAAAGAATACAGGCATAAATGAGCAGTGCAGCAACACAATTCCTAATTGATGTCCTTGATTTATTAACCTCCCTGATTGTCATCCAGGACACTGTAGTAACATTGTTTTGTTTGTCCACATAAGACATGATCCTGAATACTGCTGAGAGCCCTTGAGCCCGTAGTGCTCAGAGGGCTGACTTCATCAGGAATTCACTGAAATACATCAATTGGAGTTCAGTGAATTCAATGGGATTTGAGAGCATTTGGCATCCCTTAGGAGGCAATTAGCACCTTCCAGAAAATGGGCCTTAGACAATCAGGTCTATGAAGTTCAGACAGGTTTTCCTCTGGGTTTTGGGGCAGTTATGATTTGTATATAATAAATAGCTGGTTTAATTTTTTGCTTTCACTTAAAAATGTTATTTTGAACAGAACTTGTCTATTAACATTTGTTATCATGTTAGGACTCAACACACAACAAGTCTCTGATACCGGTGAGTAACCTATTGGTGATTTGCCAGAACTGAGTTGCCAACTCGATTTAATATGGAAATGCATTATAACACGACCCAAAGAAAACATCTCTCCCCCTTACTGTGTTGCTTTCATTTGCCTCTTGTGGCTGAATAAAATGAGCTGTTCAAGACACCCGTACAAATTCCAATAACTGCTCATCTCTGACTTCCTGCAGGACAAGGAGAAACCCCTGAGTCTGTTGGCTTTAAGTAGCTTCCGGGCTATGTCATGACTTGTGTTTGTACATGGGCCATATTTGCTTAACAACCCACTTTTACCATTGACTTCATGGGAATAAGCAGGGTCACATAAACCAGCTGGTGATGTATATTTCTGAGGAGGAGTGAAACAACCAGCGCACACTACCCGCTGTCTTATATCAAAAATTCTTCCAAATTACTGTAAGTGGGGTTGGAAACTGGAGCTGTAAGAAAAGTCCTTCCTTGATTTTGATAATTTTTTTTTTTTTGCCCTAAAATGTAACCATAGGCCTTTGCTCCTGTTGACACAGGCATTCCTCTTGAATGAGCATGTTTGATATCTGTGACTGCTATCATAATGCTGAGAAAATACTGTGGCTGTTCAGCACAGTAAAGACTTTACTGGAAAATGCTGGATAGGCTCCTGTAAACTGACAAACTGCATATGAAATCAGTTATTCAGGACATCCTGGGTTGAGTGAAAAGACCTCAGAAGACTTTCTACAGACAAAATGGTGGTCAGGGAAGAGAAATTACCAATTGAAATTATCTGTTATAGCCACTGATAATGTTAAGGCAAGCATTTCGAGCCCATTCAGAGAGATCATTTAACAGTGCCCTGTGTTTGCAATAGCTACAACTTTGTTTGGATAAATGACACTTCATTCCTTCCTTGAGGCATGATCCAAAGACCACTGGAGTCCATAGGAGTTTTTAAATCAAAACAAATAGGTTTTGGATTAGTCCATTAAAGTCAATTTTGCAGGAAAACGAAGCACTGTAGTTAGTACATTTGGACAACGAAGTATTTCACACTCATAAATAACAGAACACTTTAAGGACTGCACACTGTTCCTTCTTTGCTTTGCTGTTTATAGGTTTATAACTATGTTTCCTACTAATAGCAAATTATAACAATCATCTAAACGTCCACTGCTCAATACAATCAGAAGGCCTGAAGGAAGCATGTCCCCATTTAGTTTCTAAATGCTGCTCTAATCCATCCTAAACTCCTAACAGTTTCTACAACACTGTATGGGAATCCTTACACTTCAGAAATACATCTTATTTATCCATGCAGTAGGCAGCTCAAGGCAATAAAAAAAAAATCCACATTAGAAAGAAGAAGAGTATAATGCTTTTATAGTATCCTATATGAGCCTTCACACCACAAAGATGTAAACCAC
>NW_008632731.1:0-15463 GCF_000691845.1 Merops nubicus | reverse complement strand
TGTCGAAAGATTGTATTATCCAGGATAAACTGAGCACTGCTGCCACTGTCAACTGCTTTCATATATACACACTTGAAGCACTGACAGCAATAAGTGAAACGTGTTTGTTTTTTTTTTTTTTTTTTTTTAAGAAATACACGTCCACTTTTTTTTTTAATCCAGATAATGCTGAAGTTCTACCAAGGGGTTACACAAAGCAACCGCAAATAAAGTGCATGTACATAAATAACTTTGTCTGACTTTTTGTTTAATGTCCAAGATGATTGGAACAGATTGTGTCATGAACTACTTTCCCTTTGGCTAGCTGAATAGCCATCCCCACTTACCATAAAGCATATTCTTATTAAAACAAGTATCTATGTTCACTCCGTTGGATAAATTACTTCCAAGTAAGTGCCATAAAGCCCATTACATTCCTTCTAAAGAAGTGGATCAGGTCCAAACAGACAATCAAAGGATTTCTCTGGGATTATTTTAGATTAGAAAAACTACAGAAGACATGAGGCACTAACAAGATCGTAAAGACATAAAGGATAAATTAGCAGTTCTATACCAAAGTACTCCAGTAATTCCTAGTATATTAAAAAGAAGGGGGGGGAAGGAAAAAAATCCTGTTGTACTAATCTAAACCAAAATGGAAATCTGTTTATGCAGAAATGAAATGTCATGACTAAATGGTATTGCCCACACAAATCAAGGAGATATTTCAAAGTTTAAAAACCAACAATATACAAAAATAACCAAGTTCACCAACTAGCTGAGTAGGAACTTATTTCTTCCTACAAATTCCTTTTTAAATCGAATAGAAAAGACTATGTTATGATTTAACATATTAATGAGCCATTATTGCATAACTGTATTTTTATTGCAGATATATTACCTGCTAAATGATGCTGTTTTTCCAGAAAAAGTTCACAGTACAGATTCTATTTTTTGACAGTTCCTAAATCTTTCAGAAGCTGTCAGCAACCTCAGAAATCAAGTTTGCAGTACCCTAGCAAGCAGAAGCACATGCACAGGCTTTCTATTTTTAAACTGCAATCCAAACCATTAAAGAAACGACTTAAACATAAAAGGTTATTGAAAATCAGATGATCCTATCCCACTTTCTGATCTAAAGGACACTGTCAATTACATGTAGTCTAAAATGCAATTTCTAAAAATATAACTTGACATTTAAAATCTGTATTTTCCCCCACCACCACTAAATTCTGCCCAAACTGGTTATCCTCAGAACCATATTAACAAATCCTTGATACTAAAATAAGTAAAAATAAAATAAATTTTTCCACAGAGAACACTGATACTTGAGGAACACCCTGCATTTCTGTTTACCTGTACCCAGCCTGCCTATCACAAATTCTTCACTCACGGAGCTCGTGAAAGGATGGCAAGTCTGCTAGAAGCTTACAAGAAATTAAGCAAAAAGGCTATAATTGCAATCAAGTACTAAAGATGACCTGCCAGAATTTTGAAATGCCCTTATGATTTTTTTTCACTGGAATGCTCTTGTTCTGCTTTTTACTTTTTTTTTTTTTTTTGAATGAAGACACAGAGGAACCAGACCCAAGTGTAACTCTTTGCTACTGCTACAGGACTGTCCCAATACTGCAACGTCCTATTATACACTGAACATGAGCAAAAATATTCCTTACCAAAGCTTACTAGAAAAAACTGATTACTCCTTTTTCATTATAGTGGCCATTTTCAAAGTGATGCTCAAGAGTTTAGAAACACAAACTTCTGTTATGGGTAAATGGGATTTTTATTAGGAATTTCTCTATTTGCTATTCGTTATGAAGATTTGTACACAAACCCGGGTACACAATTTCATGACTATATTTTAGAATGCCCCTTTGCTTTGGATCTCAAAGAAGATCACTTTCTCAAGAGCATAATGTACTCTAATATACAATATTCCACACTGCTTTTCAGCTGGCTTGAGCAACACAGAGTAGCTAGAAAACTGCCACACTGGGAAAGGGAAATTTCCTCTCCACAGCCAAGAGTCTGAAGGTTTTATTACCTCCAGACCAACTTCTCTTACATTCTTCAGGGCTGTGAAAAAGGGCAAGGCTTGTGTTCCAGAAATCACTGGATGGCAGAACATTTTCTGTAAAGACCAATTTTTACCTGCTGATCTTACCTTAATAAGAAATGATTCAAATAGATGTGGTTCAATTTTAAGACAGGCAAGAAAAGGCAACTTAAAGCAGTGATTTCCACCTATTTTGTGGGGTAGTCCAGCCCATCAACTATATATGTCCACATGAAAGCTTGTGGCTACTCAAACAAGACTAACTTGTAAATTCTGGATGGGATCTCAACAGAACAAACTGCAAATGTTCTGAAGGGCAGACAAAAGCTGCAGTTTTTTAATCTTACCACCACAGATGTTGCAGGTTCAACAGTTCCATACTCATCACACTTAAAATTTGACAGTAAGAATTATTTCTGAAAAGTAACGAGGAATTTTTTTTTTTTTTTTTGCTAGTCTCAGTTAAGCTTTTCAAATAACTTAAATGCAGTTGGCACTATAGAAAATGCTATAAAAGGAAAACCCATAGTCACAAAGGTCACTTTAAAACTGAAGCCCAAGAAAAGAGGGGGGAAATGTGGATTATGATTTGCTATGAAGAGAAAGGAAAGGATGGATCATAAAATATAAGGTACATGCTTGGAGGCATGTGGTGTATATTTTAAACACACGCTTGCATCTATATGCATACACATATACACTTCTAGTCTGTACATATATTGGGAAACATATACTGTTCAGCAAACAAGGAAATTACAGTGCTGGGTTTTCATTTTGCATAAGATTTGCAGTAAATCCAGAATCTAAGAAAAATTTCTATTGTTATTTCATCATTGCCAGTAGCCTCACCTCTGCTACGTATTGACATAAACATCTTCAGATGAAAAACAGGCGTTCGCCTTCCACCCCTAACTTCAGTTACAAAACCTCCAGCTGAACTTCAACAAGATAATGTCAACCTAGCTAACGCTTTACAGATGTGTTCCTGTGTAGATAAGAGTTTTCTGGGGTAATAGCACAGTTTTAACAAAGTTTTAGAGACCAGAGCACAAATGTTCAGCAGATATGTTTTGCAATATATGGTCAAAAGCCTTACTGAAAACCATCACTCAGTATTGAGAACTGCTTTTAGGTCTTCAACAAATTTACAAAGCCCTCCTTAGCTCCAGTTCCCCACCTGCAAAGTAGCAACAATGATCATACTTAAAAAGCTTCGATACCTATTGAATAAATACACCTTGTAAGAAACACACACAGAGCTGATTTCAAATATATTAGTAAGTGAATTGCACCTATGAATACAAATGCACATATAGAACATATTGGCAAATTGACATTTCTACAAAAATAGAACTATAGATCTACCGTAACATTTATGGTCAGACTTTATTTGTGTTGTAAATTGTCTGGGTTATGCTATATATATTGTGCATTCTGAACAGACAGAATTTCTAAAGGACTACCCACTGGAAACTTAATGCACTTCTTAAGCCAGAGGTTTGTCTTCAGTTTCCAATGAGCACTCTAAAGAAGTCTTCTTATGAAGAACTACCAGCACTGTTATAGCCAAGTTCCTCATATGTATCATATGTCACTCACATAATTGTACATACCTGTGATGGGAATGGGTTGAATAATTTAGCTTTATAAAAACTTCAACTCTTCAAAATTGTTTTAATTTGCATATATGGAAATATAACTACTTTTCCTCCAAAATTGTGTCATTTTTTTCGAATGAATATATTAAAGGACCTCTCAAAACCATGACTTGGATAAACATACACTGACTTTCACTAAAGCAGGGTAACATTTTGCTCTAAGTGTGTTAGGCCTTCTGAAGAGGATTGATTGTATATGATACACACGAGCTCATTTGCTAGAATTGTTCATTTTTCTGAGGTTAATGTTCAGCTCTATGCCTCAGGGCACAATTATTGGGCTGAATCACTTTTTGAGGTAGTATATTTTGGTGACTGTGTAGTGGTTACACATATGCAAACACAGACTAGCAGGAGCAGAAGGAGAAGCAGCAAGATGAATGTTAATATTTATGAAGCTAAAGGGTTTAGCAGGCTTAGAAACAGAAGCATTTTGTTTATCCAGAATCCAGCTACAATTTAGAGGGTGCCAATGCAAACTTCTAACAGTGACGCAAAAAAATCACAAAAAAATAGTAAAAAACATCTCAGTTTAAAGTCTGCCCATGGCTAAAAAAATAGGTGTTAAAACACACTAACTATTATATGGCAGATTTTAAATATGCATTTTATCTGATTTTCTCCGTACTTTTATCTCAGCAGGCATCTAGTACCAGCTATGCTGACTGTGTCCTCCAGCCAGCACTTGCAGGCATCAGCATGTCCTTGAGACTTTCATCCTCCCAGAGCACCTGGTTCATACCTATCACAGGAACTCTCTTTCTGCCTCTCTGTGGTCCTTCTTGACTGAGACCTGGTATCTGTAAAACCCTTGAGATTCTCCTCACCAAGGAGCTCTAATTCCCATCTTCCTCTCACACTTGTTTCTTGCAGCTGGCAGCATGCTGTGCTAGAGGCCAATTTTATTTTTGTCAAGTTTTAACAAGCCTCGCAAAATGTGTTACCTCAAATCTCCCGATTTTTATCATGAAGTGAATGAACTACTACTAAACACTTGGGAGCTGCTAAAATGGGAAGAAAAGGGTTCCCTTCTGCTGTGGTCTCTAAGTCATCTTTAGTGGTGTATTTTGCTTATTTCAGCCTTTCCCAGCAAGTTCCTCTCTGCCTCTTCTACAGCATTTTTTTCTTTCCATCCCAGATTACAGCCATTTGCTAGTTCCCTGTGAGTTTGTTTCTCCAATATCTGTCCTTCCTTGGACCTATAATCATGAGAAGAACCTATAGCTGAAGGTCATGAGAGCCATCTTCTGCCTTAAGTCATGAGGGACCCATGTCTCCTTTGGACCCTTCAGTCTAAATGAGAGGTGCACCCAGCTGACAGGATGCTGGTTTTGTCTGTTACCACCACTGTTCTACAACTGCATTTAGAACTCTCTCTGAGCAGCCGATGATTAAGCCTCATTTATTCTTCCCCGCCTAGGGGCTACAGTGGGAGTCTCCTTAGAATTTCATCAATATATCGTGCTTGGAAGGGAATAGGATAGAGGGAAACGAGCAGTTCCTTAGATAGGAACAAATGGCCCTGTTGTTAGATGACCACACTGACCACCTTCTGCTCAGGTTTAACAGAAAATGCTACCCATTGTCTAACAAAAGAGCTCTAATAGCTTTCTGGCTTATGGTTGCTACTGAAATAAAGCAATATATCTATCCATACCAGCTACACCTTCTTTCCTTACTTCCTGAACGCAATTTATCAATTCCAAAAGTCACATTTCTAATATAATACTCATTTAGATTTTCCAAGAACCCTGTGGATAGACATAGCCTGGCAGATAGGAGAGTCTATCTTGCTGTCATTCTGGCGCTGAGGACAAAAGTAATTAAATATTTTAGTAAAATAAGGTTATTTCTCCAGGCTTCTTTCTTTTTGTAGTATTCAAGAACAGAACCATGTCAGATAAAAGGTCCATCTAGTCAAGTATCCTGATTCTGTTAATATCCAGCAGACACTGAAAAGCACATGAAGAGAGGTGAGCATGTAGTGACATTTCTCCAGAATACTTCCCCATCAGAGACATCAGCAGTAGAGTTGTATACAATAACCCTTGATGGATTCCATCCCTCAACTCTGGTCTTCTCTTATTGTTTTTGAACTTGTCTAAAATTTTAGCATCACATGATAAAGGTTTCCACAGTGACTGCCTGTTCTGCTCTAATGGTTCACCATCAATCAGGAAGCATCACACAAAATTCCAATTTCTTTTTAAACCACATATTTTTTACACAATTTTAAAAATAAAGAATTGGGGTTTTTTATCAAACAATTCCCTTTAAAACACTAAATTTATGCTATTCCATAAAAATCCAAAACCAAAGCCTAATGAAGCAATTAAGGAATGATAGAACAACTAAGTAACTAATTTGTTACACAAACAAAAAAAATCCCCCCAAACAACCTAGGAAATAGAGTTTGGGGTTTTTTTTGAGGGCAGGTTTTGTGGTTTGGTTGGTTGGTTGGTTTGGGTTTGTTTTTTTTTTTTTTTTGGTTGGTTGGTTTTTAATTATTATTTTTTATTATTATTTATTTTTTAGTATTTTCAGTGTATCTGGTAGAAGATAAATTGTTAGGTGCTATTAAACACGCTCAGCCACAGCACATGCAGCAATGGCAAGTCCCAGGCATCCTCGTCGCCAGGACTACTGCTCAGGCTCTGTTAATTACTGCAGGAAGAAATTACCAAGAACCCTTTGTGCCTGCTGGCTTCAGAGGTACACCAAGCAAAAGCAAGGGATGGCATATCCTGTGAAACAGATCTGACTGCTTCAGAGAAGCTTTCTACCCTGTTTCCGTACAAGGACCCAGAGTAGAGAAGAATGCAGTTCCTACAATCACATAGCAGTTTCTTTTGAAATCTTCAGCACAGGAAGGCAGAGAGTTGAAGACAAGAGCTTTCAAGAGATACTAGAAGATGTAAAGTACAGGCATGGACAAGTGCCTTGTAAAGGTAAGTACCCCCTCTACTGACCTTAAGATGATATCTTCCCGACAGACGAGAAGCATAGGATGTGTATGTGTGAGATTACACACACCATATGGGCACACATACATGCACTGGCAGATTCACAGAAGTGCAAAAAATGATGCTAACCCTTAATAAGGCAATATTTTCTCTCCAGAGTTGTATCAATACTAGTTTATTTCTAAGGTCTATAGTTAATTTAAACTCTGGATCTTACTAGCTTCATCTAATAGCACATTCATTTATCAAATATCTCATACTACATCACCAAGAAAAAGTGTTGAGCTGCTTTCTAAATCAGCTCCTTTTGCCAAGAGTATTTTGGACATTGCCACCTGTCCAAGGAATTATTTCTGCTAAACTGTGTCTTAAAGCCCTGTTGGCTGTGGGGCTGCTTCCACTCTTCAGTAAAATCAATGGATACCCTTGACTTCAGTGACAAAAGCGGAAGGTTTCATGCTATAAAAATATAATGCCCACAATATTTGTCAAAGCAACTTCATCCTGAGATCCTCTGTCACTGTGAGGAAAACCCAATTACTGGCTCACTTTAAAAACTGAACTGTGGTTTAAGACCAAGTGCTAAATCAAATTCAGCCATACACAGCCTAGGATTTAAATATATGTATTTAAAGGGACAGTTAAAGAGAAATTTAGGCAATACCTCCACCAGGTAACTCATGTTTTAAATAACTCTGATGCAATTTGAAGTGCACAGTATGGTTTGAATGCAACATATTTCAGGATGTCTGAGGCAGATCAGTGTCAGAAATATATAACCTACAATTCTCAAGCACTCAGGGAGTCCAATATGCTCAGAGATGTTTGTTTGAAGCTTAAATAACTTAGAAACAGGAGGTATAGAAATATAAACTGTATTAAGGTCAGCTAGTTAAAATACATCTCTTCACACTTGGTAGGATGGAGCTGAAAGTCATCTGTCCTAATTCAGACAATGCCTCAGAACTGATGTATGAAGGACAATTAGACTAAAATGAGAGAAAGATGCATGCGTAAAGCAGTCCAGGATGGAGAAGAGACAGAAGATGCCAGAAGAAAAGAGATAATCCCTCAGTATTTGCATTAGTTTGGGCTCTCTTTTGCTTCCTTTAAAATGCTCCTGGAACTGCCTTATGTTAGTAAGCTGTTCCCTGAAATGCTAGCTGCTTATTTCAAATTTTAGTTGCATAGCTTTTTTAAACTTCTGGATTCATTAAATAATTAGAAAATAAAACATCTGAAGAACAGAAGACCAGTCAAGGCATGAAAATTAGTAAAAAACTAGCATAAAGTTGTTTTTTAACAAACACATTTATACAAATTTAGGTATCAGTACTAATGAGAATGATTACTTTCATGACTGCTAGATTGCATAAGGATATTTGAAGGCCACCTTGTAAAGATGGGGATTTTTATCAAATTCATGCCTAAAAGACTTCAGTGGCAGACAACTTGAAAAACTTCTCTATAAGTAATAGAATAATATAATGAGAAAGAGATGATACCTTATGAAGTCAAGATCATAATCTCTCTGGTACAGGCCAAATTTAAACGATTCCTTGGATTCCTGCTACTTAACTCACCCATTCCCTTTTATTACACTTATATTTGTGTTTATCCCCAGGTAGGTCACTGAGAGCTTTTTTTGTTGACAAAGAAATCCAGGTACTGAGGTCTGCCCTTCAACATTGACATATATGACTAGCAGGCAGGATTAATCTTAAACTGTCCTGTAGCTCTCAACTCCTAAAGCTATTGCTTCATTCCCACTAGCAGCACCTTTTTACACAAGTATGGTAAGTGTTAAGCCTCACAAACCATGAAAACTTGAGATAACAGTGGCTGTACATCAAGGTCCATCAAGTGGTAGATATCAAACTGCTGTTCTCAGTGCTGTGGGCTCCATATATTAGCACTCAGAATTGTTGAATCAGCACACAAGTCCACTTCTTGAAAGGTATTAATCTTTTTAAAGGTGAAGAATTAATAACACAGAGAAAGAGAAAGGGTGAGAAAACTGCAATCTGTTACAGGGCTGGGAGAGCTCAAATGAAGATTTGAGCTGTAGTTAGCTGTCGCAAGAGATTGCAGCCTCTGGTGAACAAACCCTCTCAACTCACTGGCATTTGTCACTCTCCAACATTATAGCCTAAATTACATTTAAAATAATTTTGAGACAATGGAATTGTTCATAACCAGTGTATAAGAGAGTATAAGTATGGCAGAAGGCTAGGAGTAATAAAAAGGGGGTGTGGGGATGGATTCTTTATTGATTAACATGTATTCCTTGTAGAAGAAATAAGCAGAGGGGAGCAAAGCAGTATGGATTTTCTGGCTTGTATTAAGCTACAAGATGGAAATGACTGCAAGTACAGAACTATCTGCGAAATTTCTGAGACTCAGCAAGGCTTTTAAAATAATTTGTGTTTCTCTAATCCCAGTCTTCTACTTGATGTGTTTCAGAGAAGGGAAATGAGGATCAGGAATATGCCTACAGAAGAGATGCAAGCAGGTCAGACATGCCCTAACACGGTCAGCAGCTACAGCTCCTGGAACTGGAGCTGAAGGGGCAGCACCTGGAACCTCCTGCTATAGAAACTATTCCTTGTTATTTCCCTCTGCTACTCAAATCAACCCATAAAGCAGGATGGAGCCATTTTGGGTTTGGGATTGTGCCAGACTGCAGACTCAAGGCACTCAAGTGACATCCACTGACAGAGGGATGGTGGCGCTGGATTGAAGGGATGGATTCTTAACACCCAGAGCCATTCAGTGCAGTAAGATTATTTAAGGTTTCTGCTGCCAGTAGAGCCGCAGGAGAAAGATGTATAGAACTTCCTTTTCACAGCAAGCACCCAGCCATTCTGAAATGATGGATGACTTCAAAGAAACAGCCTTCAGCCAGGCTAGTTCATGTCAAATCCCATAAGGATCAACGTTTGGTAGTGATTTTCTCCTATGCTATGAGGACTCACTGCAATTGTGTATCTTTACCTTTACTAAAACATACTATTGACATCAATATATGTGGGTATTGACCCTTTTTTGTTCATTTGCTCTACCTAATCTGGTTTATAAACTCAAGGATAACCTGTGGTAAGAGAGACCATATGGTTATCCTGAGATGAGGAAAAACTATCACTACAGTTATGTCCTGTCTTTCATGGTAATTTTGCATCCTTTCATTGTTCCCATAGGTAGCAAGCTTTGGCGGTGCACTTGAGACAGGTGCTCTAATCCCCTGTGTTTTCATTTGCCTGTACTACCAGTTATTGAAGTGTCCCATAAACAGGCCTAAATCATCTCAATCACCTTCAGGCTGATGAACTCATATGGAAGAGTTTGCAATACCAAAGTCTAAATATTTCATTTTAGTCTTGAAAATTAATTTATGAGCAATGACATAACATAATTGAAGATTTTTTTTATTAGTTTCAGAGAAAAAACGTGCAAAAATCTGGTTAGAATACACCACAGTAACTATGTTGTATAGCAGCCTTCATACAAACTGTGGCCCAAAACACTATATGAAGTTATATAAAATAATGGTTTACATTACATAATGCAGTTACAAAGACATTGTATGATCACTAAATTAAAGTACTTGATCATAAGTCCAATGAGAAATAGAAATGAATAAGCAAAACAAAAGGCTGAAAGATGTATTTTAAGATGGGCGTGATAAGAGATGAATAATTAGCGACACAAACACAAAAGAAGATTGGTCCATGCCAGCAAGGCACAGAAGAAGAGTCTTGTGATGAGGAGCTGTGGTTAAGGACAGAAAAGCTCTTGGGAAAGAGAACGGGAGCAGTAACACAGGAGCTGGTGCTCCACTGCCTTTTTGCTCATCCTATCAATCTACCCTTTCGGAAATGGGATGAAGTACAGCCAGATTAGACTGGTAGTGTTTACAGCAGTTGATTAAAAAAAAAAAAAAAAAAGAGCTGGAAGGCATGGAAAAGCAGCAGAGTAGTTTTTTTGCATCTGAGAGGACCTCTGAGATCAAAGCTGTAGGAGTGACAAAGGCAAATGAAGACGGGAGGATTTAGTGAGATGGGGTAGAGGACATAGCTGTTTTGCACCTGGCACATTTATATTCAGAAGGAACAAAAACAGAGTTACTGGAGCATGTGTACCGTAGAGGTGACATTGAGAGGCAGTATCAAAGGTGATACAAACAAAGGGCTCTAACAACGAGGTGAATTGGCTGCAGTCAGTTGCTTGTCTCAGAGTCAGACTACACCTACCCTAACAGCCAAAGCATGAGTCCTGTACTAGGGAGTTCAAACTGGCTTGGGACAAAAATTACAGCTAACTGCAAAAATTAACTTCAATGAACCCAAGTACTTTTCTTCACCACTTTCCAGGTTAACACATTGCTGAGAGGCAAACCAAGAAAGGCTCTAGAGAAAGCCTGAAGCATAAGCAAAATGACCTCTAAACTCAGTGCTTTACAGAGCCTGCAAGCAAGCTCCAGCCTCCTCCTTAGGCAAGGGTAAGGGATCAGGTAGCAAAAGCCTGCAGCGAGCTCCAGAGACACCGGTGCCCTTCTGGAAGTCTGGCATAGTCCTGGCAGTACTATATTGTTACAGGCTCTACTGATGCAGAGGCCAATGCAACATTGATGCCAAAAGTATTTTAAGAACTCAAATTAATTTTTCTGCCATTTTATGTCATGTATCTTTGGCCTTGAGGCAATGCTGGCTAGGGTCAGCACTGTCTTTCCATGCCTTCTGCAAAGAAAATTCACTGCTCTAGCAACAAGTGTCCCTTTTAACAGTAAAGGCCCCCTTCCCTTTGTAACTGCCCAGTAAGAACATCGTCTCTCCCTTCACTCATCCCTCCTCCACTTGAAGCAGATCAAAGCCTGTGCCACTGATCTATGGGCAACTAATTCACAACACAGACTCACCACGAAGTAAGCTGCAGTGACCCTCCCCTCAGTATAACAATGAAAATCTGCCCCTAGGTTTATTAGACCAGTCCTTGCCCCACCCTTCCTCATTCAGAATCATATGCTGAAAATATTTTTCAGACAGAGCACCTTGTCTTTAAAATTAGGATGAAAGCAGAAAGAAAATGGGAGGCAGAAAGATAGGACTTCAACACAGTTTGGTCTAATTTTTAAATGGAGTCAGTGTTTTTTCAGTCAAGATGCCTGTTTACTTATTCAACTCAAGTTCTTTCTTACGGGGATCTTGTCAATAAAGTCAAATAAGGCTCTCTGTGAGCACTGAGGTTTTTGAGGGTCTTTTTTGAGGGCTTCATTAAAAGCAGACAGTTTCTCTAACCTTTTAGCAGAACCTGTTATCTGATGACGTGAATTAAAGTCTCTCAAATGACTAATAATCATATCAAGGCTGCCATGTCAGCTTGTAGATTTGAATAAGAGGGTCTGAAAACATTTGCATGCCCGATGTGCCAGTGCTAAGAAGCTAATGTGATAGTGCTGTCATAAAGCACTGGAAAGACATGACTTAATGTAATCTGTCATGTCATATGCTAATCTTCAGCCATTACTTGAGTGCGGTAAGTAAGTAGAAAGCATTTGGGAGAAATCCTTTTCAATTTCTCTGAGTACCACTTCTGCTGCTGGTCAGCTCAAATGGGTTTTGTGCATTTAATGCAGAGCTCAAGTCAAGTTGGTTTAGGTCACACTTAATTAACCAGCACATTGATGGGTTGGGCTGGTACAGCACTATGGAAAATGGGTATTCCTGATACTGCTTAACAAGTAAATATTTCATATGCTGGAAAAAAAAAAAAAAAAGATATACTTTCTCAGTCCTTGATAAGAATACGTTCTTTCACAAAAACACTGACATTTTAGCAAGACACTGTTTTCTGTGCCTCACTTACCTTGCTTCTACGTGTGAAGACAATTTAAGCAAAGAGTATTATAAATAGTTAAAGATATTTCCATTTGTAACCGCAAACTTTTAAAGCACTCGATCTGGACTTGTCATTTAAATAACAATAGAGAAGAGGCAGCTTTAAATGCAATGCACTTTTTAATACAACAGAGAAAATGATCAAAGGGAAAATTTCACTTCACTTATTTGTTTTAGGAAAATGGCATCAACATTTTTAAAATATACAGCAGGTAGAAATGCTACGTACAGCATGTGGGATGGAAAATGAAACGTATTAGTGAGAATAACAGAAATTTCAGGACAATTTTAGCAAAGTGTGAAGGGATTTGGAGTCAACACTTGAAAGTTGTTTTAATAATAGCTACAGCCTATTCAAATAAAAGCTTAAGAACCCTGTGCCTTTTGCAGCTATAAGGATGCTTAGCAGGGCTCAGCAGTTTGCAATGTGCCCCAGCTAAACCTGAAGGCTTTGTGCTCAAGGATTTCAGATAATTTTGATTAGGACTGCCATAAAGAAATGTGAGAACATTACACCCACACCAAGAATATGAAAACTTTCCTCATTCCATTTTCTTTGTGGTCACACTGGAATAGAATCCTGCAGAAGTCAGACATTTCATACATGTACAGGAAACAGAGATACGACAGTCTTTACAGCATTAGGTCATTACATTCATTCTCTTGCCAATCCTGAATTGTTCCCCATAGTAAATTCTGAAGTGCTTCATTCAGTTTAAATTTAAAATTAATCATTTTAATAGGGTTTCCACCATCCCCAAAGGGAAAGTGTAAAGTATTCTTACTCTCCAGCATCAAGTGTGGCTGTTCCCCCTTCAGATCTAAGCCCTCGCCCTGCCTTGCTACAGCATAGGGAAACCTGTATTATCATTTTAAGCCTCAGTTTCTCATGTTACTAAAACACTTAAGAGTTTCTGATCAAGAAACAGGCTTCCCCTTCTGGAGGAACAGAGACATAACATATGCTGTCAGCTCTGTTTGGGATCAATAATCCTTCAATCCTTTAATACTGGCCTGTTCAGTTGTGTTCTCAAGTTAAAGACCTCCTTCCTTCCTACTAAATGGGTTTAATCCTTCAAACACTAGTCTCATAGAGACTTTTTTCCTGAAGCTCCTCAACTGTTGATAACTACTACAACTTAATAAAGCCCTCTGCCTTTTTCTGCATCGCAGGGGTATGACAGGAGATCTTCCTCCCATTCTCACTACAAATACCAACTAGAAAAGCAAGGACTTAAGGCAGATGCAATTATAGGACCTCAAGCCTTCACCAGTTCAGTATAGTAGAATGAAGTCTCAGCTCCTGGTGATCTATCTGGCTTTTGGGCATCTAAGTACTTTTGCTGCAGAGTAACCTGGGATCAGAGCTAGCCCAACTTTATGGACAACAGTTTCAAAGAGATAATTTTCCTGATTAGCGAAAGTCATGTTTATAGTCTAAAAGATGTCAGTATCATGAAGCTTCCCCAGATAGCCAGAATATGTCAGCCAGCCAACCTGTTCATATTTCTTTTACTTTCCTCATGTAGAACGTTTGTCATTCCAACTTCTTGATAATTTTTGTTAACATTCTCTTTATTCCTTCTAAATTGTTGACTACCTTTGGATATAATGGTGTCCAGAACTTTGCTGTTCAGCTCCTCAGAGTGAGCTGCATATCTAGAAAGTGAGGCTGATGCATTTCATTGTCCTCTAGTGTACTGTGCTTAAGGGGAAGCATGCTCTTTTATTCACCAGCAGATAGAAAGTGGCTGTCTTCACAGATGAACAGTCAAGCAAGCTAGGCTTCAGCTGTATCGACTTGGTTGTCTCACATTGACCATTGCCAGGTACCATGTTTTTCAGAGCATTTGCCTTTCACTAGAGACAAACATCTATTAAAACTCACAATGGGCTTTGTCTTTGTTGTATTAACTTAAGCTCTAAGTCCATTTTTGCAAATAACTTGAGATTTTTCCGCACACAGTATGCAAGTTTTGGTGGAGGAACTAATGCATACTAATTCAAACAAATCCTCGCAATGAGACGACTTAGCAGACTTTCCAAAGCACAGGCAGTACCCTCAATCTATTCCAACACATTTTCTTCTGAAGGCTGTCCCAAAGACAGCAGCTCAGTATTTGGTTCACATGCTAAGGATCCCACAAAGGGCCCTAGTTAACACCGTCTGTGAAAGTACTTGCCAACCAAGAGTGTGCTAAAACTACCTACTGATTTCACTTGTGGCAAGATACAGCCAGCCATCAGGAAGAAGCATTTCCAGTTATTGCCATCTGAGTTGGCAGGCTATGACTCAGAGTGTCTGTGTGCATGATTACAGGTGCTTAGATATCCAAACAGAGCAAATAAGGTCTAAGCTAGTTCAAAATTAGTGTTATTTGTCTACATACTGGTATTTATCAAATGATATTTATATACGATTGTGATATTTATCACAAAAGTATGGAGCAATGTAGAATGTAAAGGCATCCATTATTAGGAAACCAATTGTAAGTGGGTTTTACAAGTTTGTAGTAAACTTTTAAAATAAGATGAAATGTATCCTAAATTTTTCATGGTTTATGATCAATACGTTATAAGAAATCAACTAAAAATGACAATATTAAACTAGGAATGTTTGTGTGCACCGCTGCAGATAACTACCTGAAAGATGTAAATCAATAATATAACAGATGGGGAAAAGAGAGATTATTTTTGTATGCAAATGGAATGTCTTAAACTAGCACAAATCAGAAATCAAGACTGTTGAGCAAAAGGTTTTCTGAAGGTTATCAAATGTATATTTATTAGTGATTTCTTCTTGTCATTGGAGGGAACATTAAGACCGGGAAAATACAGAAGTTAAGATCCTCCATGTTGCTTTCTCTCATATCAATATGATCTTCCCCCTCAGGAGGGAAACAGGTGAAA
>NW_008632730.1:0-1946 GCF_000691845.1 Merops nubicus | reverse complement strand
CTGGGACAGAGCCGCTCCCTGCCTCTCTGGTCACAGCCCTGGGAAGGGCTCGCAGTCCAACTGGCTGACCCCCGGGGATATTTTCCGTCATGTTTTGGAAACTTGGAAGACTTTGTTGTGAAGTTTTTGGCAGAACCGTTTAAGTTTCTTTTCCAAAGACTGAGTTCCCATTGTGATTTATTATGGGGAGCTGTAAGCTGCAAAAAATGTCACTACGTGGGACAGCCCCTGACGAAGGGAGGACCTCCTGGTCCCTTCTGCCTCCACACAGCACCTCTGTCACATCTTCCGTGACACTTCTGCTCAGTTCCTTGGCTTCATTTGCAGTTTTCCTTTTTCCCAAGTTTGAAAATCAGCAAACTATCCTGAAATGTGAGAACAGATAAGGGCGGCAGCCTGTGTGGATTCCTGGAAGGGCAGTAACAGCCAAAACAGACAAACAGGCAGAGGAAACGTCACTTTTTCAGTTCTGTATCAAACCTCCCAGAGAGAGAACTCACTACATTGATGTTATATCCAATTCTCCCTCTGCACAGATGTGATGGTTCAATAGCAGTTCTCCTCCTGCTCCTCCCACCACCAGTCTTCTGACTTCCCATACAGGGAGAAATGGGTATTTATCAGGACAGAAAGACTGAGTCTTGGCACAGACAGTGCTTCAAGCAACCTGGGACGGGGCAAGGAGAAGGGGAAGTGGGGAAAGGAGCTTTAGAAGGAATTTTCAGTAACAGAAGGGGTGCCAGGAACTTCTCTGCCTTCTGCAATGGGCATGGGCAGGCAGAGAGCACCGCTGCTACAGGAACGGGACCTGCTGTGGGACATGGTGCCAGGACTCCAAGTCCACTTCCTATGCATCAGCTCAGTTCAACAGTTGTGCAAACCCCCAAACTTCTGCCCATTTCCTGCTCCCTTCTCTTCCTTCTTTCCTATAAAGAGGTATAACTTTTAAGGTGAGTAGCAAGTGCTGTTAATTTTAACTGGTGAACACTGCTCTAAGTCACATCCTGAACACTACCAGCCACAGCAGCCTGAAATATATTAAAAAAAAAAAAAAACAAAACCCCATGCTTACAGGGCTGCAGTGGAAACAAACCAACCTGATTCTTACCATACAGTTCAGCTCTTCATTCTTGAAAACAGATCACATTCTAGTCAGACAGTACTTACCTTGTCCCTTTGTTTTCTTCATTTCTTATTGCCCTGTCCCTTCCTCCATTCCATACTCTAACCTCCCCCACAGCCCTTATTGAATTAGTGCTTTTACCATTTGAAAGCTTAAGTAGCAACCCGGGGCATGTCTACAAACAGCCTGTGAATTTTTTGATGACATCTCTTATACAACAGCTTTCAGAGCTTAGTGAGGCCAATCAGCTTTCTGATGCAGGACTGTGCTACGCTTTCTCTGCACTAAGGACAGGGAGAGCACCCATCACGACTGCTGCGATGTAATCCCAGCAAACAGGTGGTGGGCAGGCTGGAGCTACAGGGGTTTTCCAGCCTTTTTGGAGGGCGATGAGATTTTCCACAAGAGCACAGACAGCGGTCATGCTATTACATCACTCAGGTCCAAGTAACTGTGGTGGTGACAGAAAGGCAGAGAATTCTGCCACAGGGCATGGGAAGGGGGTGGGAAGCACAGGCTGAAGATGTTGGAGAAGTAGAAAGGCTGGAATCAATGTTAATGACGTCACCACCACAGTCAAGAATCATGTATCCACATTTATTATTATGTTAGAACAGAAAGGAGAGAGCTGCGTGTCCACTCCGCTCTGCCGCTACTTTGTGTCTTCCTTCTTGGCTCCTGCTTCTATTTTCAGGGTTTCTGGCGCTGGCCGGTAGGCAGGGAACGCCTCCCAGGGGCTGTTGAGATCAAACTTGCGAAATTCCTGAGAGAGCTGCACAGGCTCTGCCACCACCCGTTTCACCTCGTCGTCATACCGCACCTG
>NW_008632729.1:0-2959 GCF_000691845.1 Merops nubicus | reverse complement strand
GCCACTTGCCCCGCGGCCCCTGCCCGCCACCGCGCCGGTTACGCGGCAAGGCCGCACTGCGTGCTAGACCCACGGCGCCTTCAGCACAGGCCGGTACCCACCTCTGCCGCAGCGAACTGGAGAAATCTTCTCCAGTACTGCACAAGTACCCGGGCTGCTCCCCGGCCACCTCGGCCTGTTTTCAGTGTGTTTTGTTTCCAGGTACGAAATAATAACATCAGAGGCCCGACTAGAGCTGCAAGGGGCTTGTACCGCTGAGAACTGATACATCCAGAAGCGTGCTGTTGATGGTTTCAGGGAGTGTGGGTGTAGCTACTTAGCCACTGCTAGAACAGGCTCCTTGTGTGGGATGCGTGTGAGTATCACCAAAAGCCCCAAAGGCATGGAAAAATGAGGTTGCCATGTAGGAATTGAGGCCAGCACAGCTTTCCTGGGATTGAGGAAAACACAAGTGACAAAGTCAAAATTGTTTTCAGTTGTCAAGCATAGCATCATCAGAACTGATCATTAAACATCTAGTAATTTTCCTAGATCTTCAGATTTAGGCTAGGATTAGATCTGTGCCACTTTTTTTGTTCTTTCATACTGAAATATTACTTGTGGGTTTTTCAGACAAGATTTCAAACCTAATTTCTGACTTTTTTTTCTACAGGTGCCAACAGTAGGTTTCAGTGGAGCCTGTAAATTAAAAATGTCTTATAGTGAAGCCTGTAAGAGAAGACCAGAAAAGCCTTGACTGCTCTTGTAGGTTCTAATGCTGGTAAACACAGCATGCTCAAGATACAGAACACCAATGAAAAGAAATCCCAGGGGTATGTGCATGTGCAACCTGGCTTGCGAGACAAAACCATTCATTCCAGATGCAGAAAACCCAGTCAGTTGTTAGCTTAACCACGGGTCTGGCATCTCTCATTGAGCAATACTTTCTTTATTGCCATCACTGGGATGATCGCATTGACCTTCGCAAGGTCTTTTGAGACCTACTGATGAAAAATGCTGAGTATCCTATCATCATTATGTGTATTATTGCTTTTAAAATACAATAATAGATTGAAGTTATTACATACGTTTATCAGCCTTAATACATGTAAACATAAAATATATTAACATTTTTAGTTACAGAGTTGTTAAACATAGTTATCTGACAAATAAGTAAATAAATTATACAGATTTTTCATCCCCATTACATTAAAATTGGTAAAATGCATGCAAATGAAATGCAATGTATTATTCTTTGCTATCACTGTTTCTCAAAGTATAGACTCATCACTGTGATCAAAGATTATTTAGCTTCTGTGCTTGATACCCATTAAAAATCTTCAGATGATAGGTCTGTATATCCTCAATAGGAGTTACGTCTGTGGGAAGAAGAAAAGGAAAACTGTCAATAGGCTTAAAACTGAATGGTGTTAGTTTTTACTGATTTTTTTTTTCATTACTTGTAATACATACAGGAAGTTAGAGTAACTTCAAAGTAATTTAAGAACTTTTGTAGAGGACTTCACAAAAACAGTCTGCTGCAAGGATTTGTGAATACAGGATTTGGTTGCCATTGAGACTTTTCCTTCTATTTCTTTTGTCTACTTTTTGTTCTGACCAGTACAGCTTGGTTATTGTCCCTTTTAGACCCTGTCCTAGGGAATCTGTGTATAGCTCCCATTGTTTGTCAAACTCAATATCCTGATCCCAAATCAGCAGGTATTCTGTACCCACTTGAAGTATCTTTAACGAAGAGAGGGTGGTACTGGCTGTCAGCGCAGAACCTCTGCTGGGTAAAGCTACAAACCAAACAGAAGCTTAGTGGAATGTTTGTAGAATTGTCCTGAGTTAGTCTCAAAAAATAACAGAGAAGTAGTCCTGATGTTTGTTTTAAAACTTTGCTCCATCTTTTAGGTGTTGGGATGCATGTTGTTTGAAATGCATGAAGCACGCTTTAAATGGATTAACTATCTTTTCCCAGAGAGCTTTCAAATAGTAGTTGCTAAGAGGAGACATCAGTGACCCAAGCAGGGTTTTCTAGAGATCAGTTCTTGCTCTGATCCTATTTAATATCTCTACCAATTGTCTAGATGACATAAGATCTTTACTAGTAAAATCTGTAGCTTAGTAGACAAGGGGATAATTCACACGGCTGATTAGTTACCAAATAATCTGATGTGCTGAATTAAATCTTCCTAGTCCAATAAAATGTATTTTTAGTGTCACAAAATGTAAGCAAATGCATCTGGAAATAAAGAATGCAGGGATAGGTACTAGGTTGGCAGAAAGAATTGCAGAGAATTTAGCTGTTACTATATAAAGGCTTCAACATGACCTCTCAGGGTAGTACTGTGGCAAACTGGACTACTGTAATCCTTTAATGTATAGTTCAGAATATATAGAGACAGGGAAGCGGCACTGCCTTTGTCCACAGCACTAGTAACAGTGGCACACTGCTCCGTTTGTGGCACCCTCCGTGAGAGAGGAGGGGAAAAAAACCCTAGAAAGTATTCAAAGGAGGAACATAAGAGTAATGAAGGGGGCAGACAACGAGATATAAACTAGGAGTGTAGGAAGCTGAAGCTCTTCCGCTTATGGAAGAGAAGGCTGCGAGGCGACTAGGTCCCAGCACGCAGAACACTGCGGATAGCAAGAAGGTCAAGGTAGCCAAACCCCCGGGGATCACGTTGCGGCATTTCCCGCCTGCACTGCACCTGGCGAGCCCGCGGTCACAGCACGCGTTCCGGGCACCAGCTGGGCCCGGAACCTCCCAGTCTGCAGCCGTGAAAAGTACCGTTTAGTTCCCCCTTCCCCGGGCACAGAACCGCCCTGGCTGCACTGCAGGCCGGTGGCCTCGGTGCTGCAGGCCGGTGAGCGCCGGTTCGCGTACCCATCCGGTGAGGTGACATCGCGGTCTCTGCCGCAAGCATGACCATCCGCGCACGGCCCCCGGTGCCCTGCCCCGCACACCGCCCTTTGC
>NW_008632728.1:0-10231 GCF_000691845.1 Merops nubicus | reverse complement strand
TGGTTTGTTTTCAAACCATTACATGTAACTAACACACAATTTAGAAAACAGTGACATATATTTCTTATCCCGGCTGGGGGAAGGGTGATGCCCTATCCTTTTTAGTGATGCCTCAGAACAAAGGGACAATACCTGAATCCTATTTGTTCAGAGCTGTGGTAAAGAAAAGACTTTAAAACTGTCTACAGATGAAAACATAACTCTATTTACCTTTAAAAACAGAAAAACCTCAGTGATATTTTGAACTGTCTCACAATGTACACATGTGTACTACTAATAAAAATTAAATCAGTAGAAGTAACCTACAGGATCTAAAATTTCATTTTGGATTACAGCCAGTGAAGTAACTTGAGTTGGTGAACACAGTACAAATAGTTGTGTTCAATATAATAAATATTTTCAGCAAAATGGGAGATACATAACTTATTTTTTTTTAATAAATATATATTATATCTTGACCATTTAAAAAAAAAAAAGCTTTACTTTGGACAAAATGAATTTTAAAAAGATATAATGTCCTCAAAGAAATAAAACATTTTGTTTAGTTCACAATTAAAGTTTAGGTGACACTTCAAAAATCCATTTACATATAAACTGCTGGTGCAGTTTGATACCTAATACTTTCCACTTTCCTGAAAGTGGACCAATGTTGATTCCTCTTGCTTCGTTCTTCCTCAAACCCTTTTAGCATGAAATTTGTGGGAACTTCTACTGAAAAATGCAGAAAAATGGGAAAGAATGTTATCATTTAGCTCATTTCTTCAATCATCAAAACTGTAATTATGTAACTAGTGGTGTTTGATGCTCACCGGTGGTTGCCAGGAGCTGCAATTTACATTAGTGTGGGGGTTTTTTTTGGTGCTGAAGAGGAAGTTGTGTATTTTTTTTCTTAGATGAGCAACTTGTGTAACTTATAGGAAACTGCTGATGCAGGCAGGTGAGCAAGTTTCAAGGAAGTGATTGCATATTTATGTGGAATAGAAGATTCACATTTGCATTAGGTAGGATATAAATAAATCTAAAGGGGTTTTCTTCCCCTAATTGTATATCATTTTAACTTTATCTGTAGAATTTAGGTAATATAACCCTTAATTTAAAATGCATGAGAATCTTGATGTAAAAAACACTCAGTATGTATTTATGGGCATAATCAAATCCATAGTAGCCTCCTCAACTATATACCTGTGCCTACGCATATGATCACATAATTCATAATTCTGAAGTGACTGGATTAACAAACTACTTGCTGTATCTATAACTGACCACATGTATTTTTGCAGACTGCCCAACTGCAGAACACAAAAAGTATTAAATTACTACAGGTCACGATACTGATAGAATCAGAGTCACAAAAAAACTCAAGACTTGCCTCCAAATCAGCTATGTCTATTTATAAAGAGCCTTGTTTTCAGCATAGTAGTCTCCAGTCTGTGCTGTCGCATTAGCTTACTGTGTACTGGCTGCAGGAAGGAGGTTGTTTTTGTCACTGTTGAACTTCATGTGGTTTCTGTCAGCTTGTGTTTTCAGTCTGTCAAAGCCACTTTGAATGGCAATTCTGCCCAGTATTTAAATAAAGAGCATATAACAGTATTATAACTCCATTGTCATTTAAGAACATAAAAACTTCTGTGCCAAAATGTCCAATATCATCTTCTGACAATGGTTCACAGAAAAAAGTACCATAAAGCAAGAAAATTCAGACTTGTCCTTGCTCTCCTATGAGCTACTGACTCTAGCAAATGAGTAGTTTAGGGACTTCTTAATTTGGTATGTGCATTTTGACCTTTCTCTTCAATAGCAGGAAAGGAACTGAGTCCATTTATATTTTTTTGCTGACAAACCTCTAGTAGCAATTAAAACATAATATGATGGTGGATTCTGCAAAGAAACTCTTGTGTCTGCTTGTTTTAAGCTTGCTTCCTCATAATGTTTTTGTTATACTTCTTGCATATTGAGGAACTGAAGAGAGTAGCTTGCAGCTCAGCTTGTGCACCGTTCTTGCTTCTCTAGTTCCAGTCTATTTCTCCTTTTCCTTTAGAGTAGAGTGTGTTGAAATGTTTTCTGGTTTGTTCTTCAATGTTTTTCTAGCAGCTTCTAACATTTGACTGGCATTTTTGACTGCTGCTGTGTTATGAACTGGCATTTCTGGATAACCCTGTCCAGGAACTTTAACATTTCTTCCTTCAGTGGGAAAAGGTAATTAAGCAATATCTTGGATGTGTTGTTTGAGTTTTTTCCCATAAGTGTTATTTTGTGTTTATAGACATTGAGTTTCATTTGCCATTTTAGTGTCACCTGCAAGATCCTTCCACAGCTCACTGCAGTCAGCTCTGCTTTAGACCTCTCTGAGCAATACTGTATGAGGAAGGGTGTGCCACAGCAAAGCCTTTACAGGCAAAAATTGATTTGATTGAAACTCAAAAGAGGTCAATAAATGTTGGAACATTTCTGTCTGCCTGAGAGAAAGATCAGTGCAGCAGTCTGGAAAACTGTTATCTCTTACTGTATTTTATGTCATGCTTCATATTTTAACTCTAGGTTTACATATGTGTTTATATGATACTTTGCTCTCAAAATCAGAAGGTGCAAAGGGAAATGCATTGGTGAGGATCACAAGAGGAAAAGCAAAAATATTGATCGTTTTCTGTCATTTACCTAAAAAGGCAATGGTTTGGGTATTATTCAGCAGTCTTTGGCTCGCTTCCCCCTTATAATTGTATCAGTTTCTCATTGTTAAAGATCCCTCATCCAAGCTAGTCTATTATTTCTGAAATCTGTAGAAAGGTTAGTGAGTCTCTAGAGCTGTGATTACTTTTTCTAGCTGACATTTATTGATCTCGTTACCTTCATGCTCATATTTCAAAAACTTTTTTTATACTTTGTTACCGTTTCAAAGATGACAGAAAATACTGCAGTGCTCACTGTATTAGAACTGTATGTAATTAAAATTTGTACTGTTTCATCAGAAATTCACTGTCAACACCTCAGCATGCGTTGTTTACAAATTAGATTGTTATAATTAGAACACAAAATAGCTGCAAAGTCTAAACAGATGTTTGAAACAAATATCTATTTCATTTCTGCACAGAGAACGGTGACCTTTTTGGACGTAATCAAGTTGCTAGAATGCCGTACTTTGAATGAAATCACATGAAATCCACACCTCTGCAGATGCCAGCAAGCCCATGAACCACTTAAGCACATTTTAGGAGATACTGCAGGTGAAGTAGAAGCTGTACAACCCTTGTGCTGGCTTTTTATTTAGGAGTGAAATTCACCTTTTGCTTTTATTGCATATTTCCTTTCTCTTTTATTAATTATCACTGAAATTTAAGTGATTATAGCAATATTATCAATTTTCCTTTATCTATAAGGAAATTTTGCAATGGCTTAAATGGGATTTACAGAAAGCTTGACAGATTTTAACTCATGAAGGAAAAAAATCTAGGCCATAATACTCTCCAAAAATTCTTAGTATGCTTACTTGTCTGTTTTAGAGAAAGTATGTAGGTGTCAGTGTTAAAAAGATCTGTTGTTTCATAGACACCTAATAATGTGAAGGACTCCATATTCAGCAAACATCTGAATTCCAGAGCATGCCAGCTGAGAAACGCTGCTGTCAGTTTGAAATTTCTCCAGTGTCTTTCATGGCTTTCTTTGTAAGATCTTTTTAAAGGTTGTCTACCAAAATATTAATGTGGACAGATGATGAAATGCTGGTGACAGGATACATACAGAACTAACAAGATGATCTTGTGATAGTGCATAATAAATAAATCCATGGAAACCTGAAGACTGGAGATGGCTTAGGTAGTACAGTGGTTTAATGGGTGTGAAAATCTCAGACTCAAGTTCTGTACTGCTTTGCTGAAGATTTCTAAATCTCCTCCCTGTCATTGAGATTGCTAAAAAATATATATATATAAAATAAATTGTCACTTCACTGCAGTGGGGAAAAGGAAAAACGGCACAGGAAACAAATTGGTGCAGGTATTGACATTTTAAGCATTTAAATAAATATTTCTGTATTATTCCACTGATATATGGACACCAGACACATTTATACAAATGTATTAATATATATATTCGTATTTATATATATATTAATATATATCTCAATGTATTAATACAAATATATATTAAAATAACATATATGTAATATGCTTACGTACTTAAATAAAATATAGGTACATATATAAAAATTCATTTTATTGCTGGCACTTCAGCAGACTTTACATTCATTTATTTCTTCTGAATTTATACAAAAGAGTTGCTTTTTCCTTGGCTGTTTTTATCTGGAAGGGCTTAGTCAACTACCATACTAAGTGGCTCTCTCCACACAGAAGCTCTCTAGTTAGTTATCACTTTCTTGTTATGACCAGTATGTATATAGCTCCCAGGTCAGTGAGTTTTATCCAACTTGTGTGATACTCTCAAGCATTCCCTTCAACCCTCCCTTTTCCCAAGCTGGATTCTCATCCACTTCTTAAAAAGCAACATGACTCTTTCACTGACAAATGCAACTTAAGGGTCCTTTGTAAACTATACATGATCTTGTGCTAATTAATGAGCCTCAAAGGCTGATGATACAGCCAAAAAAAACCCCAACACATCTGTGTTGATGGTCTATAGGTGCCTAATGGCAATCCAAGAGCAAGACAAAACAGGTGTTACTAACTTGCCAGCTGAAATTGTCGGTAGAAAGCATTGTAGGTCTTGTCTGTATTAGCACACGGTGAGTGCAAGCAAGTTCCTTGAGGCAATGTGAGATAAATTATAATTTAAGATAATACCAAGAGAATGGAGATGCCCCACTCTGCCAATGGAAAAAAGTACATGATGAAAGTTGCCTTCATCATTCCTTTGCAATGGGAGTCCCCTCCTGTTCCTAGGTTGCTTCTTTATGGTTGTCCTTGGAGCTCTCCTTGAAACAAATGACTTATGAGCAGGAAAAGGGATTGATGGCTGTGGTTATGTTGGTTATTGAAATTAATATCTCTGTGGCTGCAACGTATTCTGACAGCATGTCTGGCTGTCTGTGGATATCATGGCTATCTATGGAGATCTTAAGTAATATTTTCATTCTCTTTACATTTTTTTAAAGTAATTTTAAAATAGCTGTTCTCCAATTAATATTCAATTCTGATTCCTGATAATAAAATGCAATAACTTTAGTCACCTCTTAGATATTAAGGCCACTAGTACATGCAGTGCTAACCCCAGGAGATCAGCCTGATGACCATTGATGAACAATAAAAAATGTGAATTGCCTCTCTTATGGATGTCCAACAAGTAACTGAAGTTTTGGTGGGATTTAGCAGTAAGAAAATGTAAGAAAACTACAGGACTTGAAATCCAAACCATATTCTTCCTTTAGAAAGAGATTGATGTATTAAATATTTATGCAAACTGAATAAACTGGCAAGTGTATAAAAACGCTGAAACACCTTCAACTCTTTCATGTATCATCTTCCTGAAAAAAGGGTTTGCTACTAAAACAGAATTGCATGCCTGCCATATAATTTTCATATCAGTAGCTACTTGCCTTTATCCTTGCTATGTCCATCCTAATTTAGGTAAAGAACATAATGATCAGTAAGAAGAAACCAATGAGTATTTTTTTTCTGAATAGAAGACGGAAGACATCTTCACACCATTGAACACACACTCTGGAAATATTGAGCTCTTGTTAATACAAGATTAAAATTCTGTTCGTATTACTGACCTGTTCATTTCATGAATAGCATGTGAAGCCACCTTCTGAAAATAATAGATTTCTTGCCTATTTTTAATTGACTATGAAATCAGCAGTCATCCCAAATATCAGCTAGTAACACTTAACATTCTCCTTTATGACTGTGGCTACATTATTGAGTAATTCTAACAAAAATTCTGAAGGAAAGGTTATACTGTCTTGTTTATAGTGACAGAGAAAGTAATGCAGAGAGGTTGCTGAAAGTCGCATAAGAGATATATCAAAGAAAATATAAAGTAAGTATGAATTATTTGAATGAGATTCTTGTTCAACTATATGACTTTCTTAAAGGTTTCTTAACACCTGTGGAGCCTGACCCTGTAGGAAAATAGGGCATGATTTACCATTCTTCACTGATGTATATACACATGCACTTTGGTCTGACCATCATGAAGACTGCTGTATTTGCTGGCTACACAATTAATAGTGAGCTGTAGACTATAAAGTGATTATTCAGCACTTAGACATTCAGAAAAGCTCCATCCAAAGTAAAATGATGTCATTGATTCTGCATGGACTAGAGAGTAGAATACCTTAGCCATCAATGCTTCAAGTGTACAAACCTTGACAGATTCAAATTTTGGGTAGTAGAAAGCTGCTTACTTAAGTGATTCATAAAGAGAATATGACTCTTAGATAAAAAGAGGCAGCCTGGGATTAAAAATGTTTGGATAAGCAGTATTATGTTTACTTTGGTTGGAATAAAATAGGGAAGGACTAAAATATTCTAAATTAATAAAATACAGATATAATGATGTTTTTACTAATACTTACTTCAGGAATAAATTTAATAGATGTCTTTTATGATTCAGAAAAAAAGAGCAGAGATTTGAAGTTGCCATTGCAGTGAAAGCAAAACAAAGAAGCTTTATGCAGACCAGCTCACCTTGTCTTCTTACATTCACCAAGAACTCTAAATAAGAGTCAAACTTTACAAAATGTTCCCCAAAATATATGTTGCACTGAGAAGAACAAATAATTCAGGCTAAAATCTGTTCATGTGGTCTATAGGAATGTTGACTATTTCTTATATATGGTTCTATTTTACAAAGAATTATGACTCTTTTGGTATATTAGATAATGTCTTCATGCAGAATATGAGGACAATTCATGTTGTAGTGATATGTTCCAGGCTTCTGTAAGTTTGTTACCATACGTTGACATACATAACATACCTATCAGGTGACAGTTTCTGGAGAAACTCTGATTTTGTTTACCTCAAAAACTGTCATTGGTTTCAGCAGGGCAGGAGTTCACTTTTCATGTGAACCCTGAGGAATTAGCTGTACTTACAGACCATTAGAATGGAGAAGAGTTAGAGATTGGGTGGATGGATTAGAGGAACTGGGAGTGGATGAATATGTAGTTTAAGCAACTATAATCCAAAGATCTGCATATACTGCCAGGACTTTATTTGATTTAAATATTCCTTTATGTCTGAAGGTAGCATATACTGTAAAGCTACATTAGGACATTTCTGTTAATGTGTCAGGAACCTCATTGTGTGTTTCTATATCTGAATTGTCTTGCCAGGATGTTGAACTCATTCAGTACTGAGAGGAAGATCACTGGAAAAAGTCATATCAGTATTAAAGCATGTTCTTACGGCATGGTTTGCTTGGGCTCTTCTGCACTGGAAAACATCTAATGTTAAACAAACTCAAGCGATAATAACCAGACTGTGAAATAGTATCTAAGCTGTGTGTCTACACAGCCTCTGTTCTTGTTCGATTGCTAAAATAAAATTTCTAGAGGTGTAGTGCCAGAAGATTCTTTGTGCTCTTTGAATTTTCTCATGTCTGGAGGCTTTCTTTGTTCTTTGTGAGCACAGTAAGGGCATTGTAGAAAACATTTTAGGACTGGGGCTCTTGAGTGGATCTAGCTGGTATCCCCACTGAGGAATGGTTATGTAAGCAGCTGGTGAATCATGTCAACTGTAGTTTTTACCTATTGAGCAGAGAAAATGGACTTTGTGTGCAGGTGGAACTCATATTTGGAGCAAAATTCTAATTAAAATTTAAATAAAATTCACACAGCAGGCCAAGTTATGGCTGCTGGTCTATACTGTACTGTCTAATGCTGCAGAGAAGCATACAAGATAGCTCAACCATTGGAAGTGATGTGACTATTAATATGGTTCTCTGTTGCCTGATTTTCAGAGAATTTTTGTCAGAACTACTGACTTTAGATCTAGGCTGGGTATATTAGTCTGACACTACACTGTGCAACAAGGACAATCCCTATTAAGAATGATTAGAAAGTGCTTACAGTGTTTGAGGGGGGGGCGGCAGGAGAGTGTCAATAAATGCTAAGTAATCCTTATTAATGATAAAAAGCTGTGGAAACTGAGAGGATAGATGAACTGAAGAACATTTCATTATTCTAAGCATTCTCTCTTGATGACAGCTGACCTGCTTCCCCACTTCTTTGCATCTTGAAAAGTCACTAAGACTTCTGCAAAGAAAGCACAATGTTCTGAAAGGTAGTATTTTACATCCCCTGTGCTCAGCTGAAAAATACAAGATATGAGGTAGTGAAGGACTGGACTCAGAAGAAACTGCTAATAGTTGAGGATCATATTTCTACATGACCTGTGGTGAAAGAGAAGGTGCAGCATCCCCAGAGACTTGGGGGAATGTTCAGGGAGTGCTATAATTAATATCTAATTGTTCAGTTTGACAACTCTTAATCTCATTTTCTCAGGCTTAAATCCTACAAATTGTTTATAAATTAGATTGGTGGTCATAGTAACTATTCCTCTGAGTTTGCAAAGGGAAGTGAGCTTAAAATGACTCCCACTTTTCACAGCAGGGTCAATTGAGCACATCATCCTTCTCAGAAGGATGACTACTGTGCTGTCTACTCTGGTAAATAATTTCCCTTTCATGCAACCTTAGTAAAAGAACTGTGGACGACTGTAAGTTTAAGGAGGAAAGTACTGAACCTTAGTCTACAGTTAAGCTCTTGCAGTTTCAGCTTGTGTGGAAGCTCTTCTCTGGGTGACATGAACTGGAAAGTCTGTCCACGTAGCTGCAACACATGAGTGTGCATCTCCATTGTATGTATGGGATGTGGGCGTGCTGTATCCTCTCCCTTACCTTGTAAATAGAACATCATCCTCTCTGTGGAGCAAAGGACTTTCCACTCCTCTTCACAACTGAAAAGGAACTGAGACCTCTACGCAAGTCATAGACATGAGATGTAAATTATCTTTCTGTTTTGACAAAACACATCTGCATCATAGAGAAACAAAGTTTTGGAAAATTCATTGCACTGTCAGAGAGAAAAGATGCTTATCTTTACTTCCAGAATGGCATATTCAGCACAGTCAGAAAGTCAAACTGCAGACAAAATTCAAAATGAAGTTAATTCTTTTATCTTTAACAGGATTACAGAGGAGTTATTTCAGAAAGAACTTATAGTTAACAAAACATATACGTTATATGCCAGCAAGAACAAATTTCAAGTCACTCACACAGCTATGGCTTGTAGGAGGAAATAATCACAAAAGCTAATGTTTACCACCAAATTAAGAGCAGATGATTTTTTTTTTTTCCAGTATGATCCTGTAATTTCTAAAAAAAAAAAAACACCAAATGTAAATTCTTGCTTCAGGGAAGTCCTCTAAAGCCCTGTTGTGGGCGTTGTGTTGCTCCCAAGCCCTGAAGCCTGAACTGTACTGGTTCATGGGACTGTTTAACACCCTTTGGTAAGGAGTCCATCAGCCCAGCCATACATTATGCAAAGAGTCAAGTCCTTTTATTTGTTTTTCACTTGTGTTTTACTAGTTAATTAGATTCCCAGCACACAGTTTTTTTACATTGTAAAACACTGCATTATAGTTAACGTAAGGATGTTCTTAATATGTTACTTCCAGTTTCGGTTATTCGAAGATCAGATGCATTTTGTTTTCTTTATAGTGCTATGTATTGATTAGTAGAATACATATATTTGACCATTTGTAGATATGTACATACATGAACATACAACAAAATTTTATATATAATTATGTATATATACTGTACGGTAAGACTATACAACACTATTTTACACATACAGGAATTTGTGTTATGTTCATAGAAATCTCTTGAGAGGCTAAAATTAGAAGGAGTGTGCCTTACCAGTTTTGTTTGCTGAATATCTGAAAACAGGCTTTTATAGGATTAGATGAAAAATCTGGAATAATTCTTATGTACAGTTTAAAGGAACCCACTTCGAAGAAATGAATGATCTGCAGGTGACTACTAAGGCCGTGCAATTTATTGATTTATTTGTATCGACTCAGCAAGTAGCAGAGCAGAGACAACACTTGTGACTCGATGAAAAGAAGCTGAGTGTGCACAGGCGGGTCCGAGGTCGCGTCCGTCTCTTGCAGCAGAGGTAAAAAGAACAACCTGTTTCCGCTATTTAGTGGCGGTTCTACGCGACTCATTTAGGTCGTAAATGACACCGCACACCCAAATTCAGGAGAGGGGA
>NW_008632727.1:0-3752 GCF_000691845.1 Merops nubicus | reverse complement strand
TCCAACCCCTATGATTCTATGATAGGAGTGAACATTTAATCCATTATTGATCTATTACAGTGGTGAAACTGGGTGTCTGCTTCATCTGCCTTGATGTCTGCTAGTAAAATGAGAAAAAGAAATATGAAGTGTTTAAAACATATTCCTCATTGAAAATTTCAGTGTAAGCCAATGAGAGCCCCTCAGATGCTGCCTTCTGTGTGAAAAGGTGATTTTCAGAGGTTGTACTGCTTGTTTCTGTAATTGATAGTGTTTTGCTCTAAAGTTAGTGTTCCTGAAGGAACTGGTGTCCTTCAGAGTGCTTCAGTTTAGTAAATGTGGGGCTCAGTCAGACCTCAGGTGTCTTGCTTGTTCCTTGACATGGATACATCCTGTTCCTCCTCTGTGATCTCCAGTTGACAGCAGCCATGACTTGTCATCTTTCCCTGTTTTGGTTTCAGGTATCTAAGTAAAAGGAAGATGGTAACTTTTCTGCAAGACCAAGACAGGACAGTTAGGTCAGGAGTGTCTGACTTGCAGGAGAAGGCTTATCCCTAGTGCAGCTTTTTAGGGCCAGGTAATGACTGAGGAAATTCCTACATGGGGTGTGTTACAGAGAGCCTGGGACGTACTTTAGTACTTCTAAATCTTCCACAGCCTCTGAATAAGTGCCATGGGATGGTAACTTCTAAGTCATCACTGGGCTTCAGTGAGTGTGTTATGGAACGGATTCACCTCTGGAAAACTCCTGAATATCTTTAGCATTCAACAGGCTGATAAGGGGGCTCTGGAGCCTGATGAAAGCATGTGATGGACATCAGCTTCATCTGGTGAAATCCAGATTTGCTAGGAAGAGAAAAAAACACTTATTTCTAATATTTTTTTTCCTTAGCTCTAGCCTGCCCTGTGATAAATAATAAGGGACTTCTAAATCATAACTTGAAAGAGGCCAAGTTTGTTTGGACCTAGAGCTGATAGTTGCTTTCTGCTGACAGTTACCACTGAGATGTGGAGAGGGCTTTGCTTTTTTGCTGATACACACCTGAGTCTAAGATGGAGCCTAGCACAGAGCAAGTGGTGTTTGGTTTGTAGTGTTATTGCAAAGGAAGATTGCAACAAAATAAAGTTTGTTTCCATGCACATTTTGAATGTTAGTCATTTTACAAAAATAATGAAATGTCAGCACTACCTTTATTTGTTCTGTAGCAATCAAGCAATTTTTTTTCAGAAGGTCATAGCTGCAGCAAGGCCTTGAGTTTCTAACCTGTCTGGGCTCTTGCTGTCTGTGCAGATCTCCAAAGCCTCTGCTGGGTGGACGTTTAGGGCATAATGCAGCTCTAACATACACTCTTCTACAGTTGTGCTTGATCAATGCTTCTTTTTTTTTTCCTTTTCTATTATAAATAAGGTTACTGTGAAGGAACAGCATCTTGGAGGTGAAGAGCAGATTACATGGGATAAAGCAATGCTGCAGCCTTCTATGGCTTCAAATCTTTCCTGTAACCTTCTATAATCCCCTCCGCCCCCTCCTTTTTAAACAGCTTTGTGTTGTAGTTTTATTTTAGGATGTAGGTACTAATGTGGGATTGTGTCAGTTTGCTTGACCTCCCTTGAGCCTTGAACATTTTTGCTGGTTATCCTTGGAGACTGAGCATGCAAATGAATGACTTCCATGCTCATTAACAGGTCTTTGAATGTCAACACAGGGGTAAAGGCAAGCTTGGGAGCAGTAAGAGAAAAATGGTACAGGGCAAACTTTTGTCTAAGTCATTCTGTGCTTTCTTTCTATCCCCTGTTACATATAGGTAGGTCGTGGGAACAGTTGTTGTTTAGCCCTAGACAGTAGTTTTCCACATCCTTTTCTCATTGCAAACTGATGTGGGATTTCTCTGTGCTCCATAAAAGCCAACATTTGCTTTTGTGTTCAGTCTTAAGGGGTGGTCTCTGCTAGTCTGTTAGCTGAAGCTGTAAATGCTCTCAAGCTGAATTTCCATCCATATCCACTTTGAGCTCAGATTAAACTGTCTCAAATATTGTTTTGGTACCTAGAGTGGGCATTGTGGTGAGCAGGGGATTGTTTGAAGGTTAATCACACTGGCACTGCTCATGCAAGGGAGATGGAACAGCTTAAGTTGCTGCAGTCACTAGTTGCTAATTGAACCCCCCTGCACGGGGCAGGGCTCCTTAGCGTGGTCAAACTGTGCCTTCTTCACTTGAGAAGCAAAAGGACATGCTTTTTCTTGAGGCGGCTACAAGAGTCAGTCCAAGGTAGAATAAGCAGTTAAGGACAAGTGGATTGTACTTAGAGATTAATCTCAAGCAAAGGTGAAGTTTGCCTTTAGTCTTATTTGGAGAGGAGTGCAGCAGGCTCTGGCGTATTTGTTGGAAGATGCAGTGGTCCACAGTGATCACTAGTGGCCTGCTGATCTTAGCTGAAGGAAAATCCTCTTAAAATAAAATGCAAATAGCATAGCAGTTACTTTGTCTTCTACAAGTAACTGGAAATAGCCAAGTAGTTTGTCATACTAGAAAAGTGAAACAGAACAGTTATGTTTTGCATGTGATTATTATGCAAAAAGTCCTGCTGTAATGGACAAAGATGTTTTTCTTCTCTGAAAATACATCTCACAAAGCATGTTGCTTAGCATAGGATGATGGAATCTTTGGAAATATAAGGGTCTAGTTTAGAATTAACAGAACTTGGGCAGTCCAAGTAGCATCTTCTCCTGTTCTGTGAAAGAATGGCCTGTTTGTACCTCAGGAGCCAGTATGCTGTGTTTTCTGGTGTCCTTTCTGCAGCGTTGTAGTCAAACATCCGTGACTTCTGCCTCAGAAGGAGACCTTTACAAGTGTGTTTTAGGGGAGCACAGGAAGAGCTTTGTAGACCTCCAAAGAAAGCAGAAACTGCTTAAGTCTTTGGTTGGCAAGAAAAAGGAAAATCTCTATCAGTTGTAGAAAATGCTAATGTCAACCTCCCGTCTGGTTTTCCATTTTAGCTGCGTTAGTCATTGGATTTTGGATGCTGACTGTTGGGTATTCGCTCTTGGTTTACAGGATCAACAGACTAGTTAAAAATTCAGTAGTAACAAAGGCAGTGACAACTTCTATAAGCCTGAGTTCAGCTTCTGTGCATCCTCACACTGAACAGATAACCTGGTCACAGTAAGCATTGCCAAGTTAGCTGTCTATGGAGTGATACGATGCAGGCTCAGATGATTGTGATATCATGCTTTTTTTTTTTTTCTCCAAATCCCCCACGCCCTTTAAGAAGATGGATAACGAAGAAAGCAAATATAAACAAAGAGGATATACAGAGAAGATCTTCTACTAAACAGTTTATTTTTTTAAAAAAGTTACCTAAGAAACCTGTCTAGACAAGCACCTATTTTAGTGGCATGCAAAGCAGAAAAGTACATGAATACTTCATTAATAAAAAGACTTGTTGTCTTTGAACCCTAATGCAATTTTTCTTGGAAGCTGTTACCTCCCTGCAGTATTAGATCCAAGTTTTACAAAGTGATGCAGAAGTGGCAGTAGATATGGCACTGCTAACACAACAACTACCAAGCATTAACACACAATTGACTTTCTCTTATCAAACCTTATTTGGGTAAAGAACAGCTCATCGATGAATCGAGTTTTTTTTTCTGGAGGTTGTATAGTAGCAAAAGCCTGCCAGAAAAGGGAGAGGGAAACCTGTCAAAGGATACCATGACTCGGTGAATGGTTAACCAGCCTCTGAACCCATGGTTGTCCTTAAAATTCACAATCTT
>NW_008632726.1:7847-17400 GCF_000691845.1 Merops nubicus | reverse complement strand
CCGCGGGCCCCGGTTCCCCGGCGCGCCGCCGCCCTGACTGCCTCAGGCAGCGGGTGTCAGGCGGGCACCGGCCACGGTTCGCCTGGAAAAAAAGAAGTGCTACAGTCTGACATAGGAGGGGGAGCGTCTAACGGGTTTGTCATTTCTTAAATGGGACGGTGACTACATATTTTATTTGTTTTTACAAAAATCTGCTCCTGGCCAAAGGGGTCAGGACTTTGTTTTTTCAACTACAGGTTAGCGCAGGTGCTCTTCGAGGTGCTCCGGCGAGCCCTGCACCGCAGGGAGGCAATGCAGGACACGACATCTGTTCTGCAGGGAAGGCTGAGCCTTGCCCAAGGCGTGGGAGCAGGGAAGAGCTAAGTAAGCACTGACCGGTGCTCCCTGTTCACCAGCCCGACCCGGGCAGGCTACCTGCGAAGACAGAGCCTGGGACCTCCCAAGTACTGAGGGAGTTTTGCTGCAATACGGTAACTTTCAGCAGACCTGGAGGTATTGGTCAAGCCCACAGCTCACTACGATCAGTAACATCCCTTTGCCCAGTCCTGCAAAAGCCTGCCCAGGTGAAAGGACTCTGAGCACTCAGGCCCTGTAGAGAGTACAGATAAAAAAAAACCAGGTTCTAGAAACTTTCTTCCCCCTCTCCCTCCTCCACACCCTACCTCATCCCACCCCCACCACCCCGGTAAAAAGAGTTGCAATTTTGACATTGCATAATGTAATGAACTACATTAGCCAATCCCTTGTTAATCACTGACTTGCATGGTATGTTTTGAGCAAAGGTAATGCTGTACAGAGGGAAAATCTCACCAGCAGCAAACTGACAGTTTGAAATGCCCAAGTATAGCTACAATAAAAAACTTGCTTAATCATGCCATTTATTAACACTTTAATATGTTGGCCTACTGGAAAATGCAAGGTAACAAGATATACGGAAATACTAACAATATATTTAAAGACCAGAGGTTATTACAGCTGAGAAAAATATCTTCTAAAGCAGCCACCTCAGGTAGTTCAGAAAGAAGCTGGAATTTAACACGCCATTCAACTTGGCATTTAGACAAAAGGGCACGTAACACACAAATAGGGAATGCGTTTTGTGAACTTGCTGATTTTAAATATAATTACTCTGTATACATATGTTCAACACTCACGGATGTTTAAGCACCCCTAACTATAGTAGTTTGGAATGTGAACAGAAATGGAACCTAAAAGATAAACTTTTACTTATCATGTTTATTGATGAATTTTTTCAGTCTGAGTCCTTTCATTAAAAAGAATCTACTGATTTCATTGTGTCTATTCTCTAGGCTACCATTTTTTCCTTCCCTCAGGGATAACAAGTCCGTGGGGTCGTTAAAAATAGTTTAATTAATTCTGGTACTGCATCAATAATATCTCAATGATTGCTTTAAAATTCATTTCAGTTTCTACTGAACAATTATTAAAACCCAGGGCTATAATTTACTGCATATACTAAGTGTGCAGTACAATAGGGCCACATCCTGATTATGATGTCCAGATAGTACTTATCTGGTTGTATCACACATGTGAGCAATAGCCCTGCAGAACTTTTTCTGGACTAGCCAAACTTTCCTTGACACATGGAGAAACAGTCTAGCATTCAGTTTTAAGGGAATTCTGTGCCTTCAGTTCAGAGGATTTAAGATCAGAAGGGACAATTGTCATATAGTGATCTCCTCTGGTCTCACCAGCAACTTCTGCATTGAGTCCACAGTATCGGAGTTACACTGTACCTCTTGGAGGCATTCAGCCTTGATTTAAAGACTGACTATAACAGAATCTGCCAACTCTCTGGGTATGTGTTTCAATAGCTAATTACACTGTTAAAATTTGCACCTTGCTCGTAAACTCAATTTCCAGAGACTGGTTTCTGTTGTATCTAACCATCTAAAGAGTTGCCTACTATGATAAAAATTGCTTTTCTGGGAACACAAACAATACTCCGTGATCAATTCATGGATTAACTTTGAGAATCTCTATTAGACACATTTATCTGTTTTGGTTTTTTATCTTTTTTTAATAAAATCTTATGCTTCTTAAAATGTGTAGCTTATAACTAGTATTCCAGTACTGGTCTTTCAAGTGTCATATAAAGGAGGTAATAGTATTTAATATTTAATATTCCTGACTTATGAAATCATGCCTGAAGTTCGCAGTCCTGGGTATGGCATCACTTGGCACAACTTAAGTTCTAATACTTTGGTATGGATGCAGCACAAGCCTGACTGATGGAGATAGGTATCAGAGTGCCACGGTACAAGACACTGAATGCTACACTAGAAGGTATAGTGTACCTGTGGTTCATCATAGAATGTCTGGGCTGGAAGGGACCTCCAAAGGTCATCTAGTCCAACCTCCCTGCAATAAGCAGGGACATCTCCAACCACATCAAGCTACTCAAAGCTTCATCCAACCTGATCTTGAATGTCCCTGGGGATGGGGCCTCTACCACCTGTCTGGGCAACCTATTCCAGTGGTCTATCACCCTCATATTAAAGAACTTTTTCCTAACATCTAACCGAAATCTCCCCTTTTCTAGCTTAAAGCCTTTCCCCCTCATCCTGTCACTCCAAATCCTTGTGAATAGACCTTCCCCTGCTTTCTTGTAGGCCCCTTTCAGGTACTGGAAGGTCGCTATAAGGTCTCCCCAGAGCCTCCTCTTCTCCAGGCTGAACAAGCCCAACTCCCTCAGCCTGTCCTCACAGCAGAGCTGCTCCAGCCCTCGGATCATATTTGCGTCTCTCCGCTGAACACGTTCCAACAGGTCCACATCCTTCTTGTGCTGGGGGCTCCAGAGCTGGACACAGGACTCCAGGTGAGGTCTCACCAGGGCAGAGTAGAGTGGCAGGATCACCTCTCTCCATGTGCTGGCCACGCTTCTTTGGATGCAGACCAGGCATTGGTGGCTCATGTCCAGCTTCTCATTGACTAGTACTCCCAAGTCTTTCTTCAGTTGACTGCTTTCTAACGTGTCCTCTCCCAGCCTGTATTGGTAATGCTGGTTGCCCCTCCCCAGGTACAGGACCCTGCTCTTGGTCTTGTTGAACCTCATGAGGTTCACCTGAGCCCACCACTCCAGCCTGTCCAGGTCCCTCTGGCATGTCAACTGCATCACCCAGCTTAGTCTCGTCAGCACACTTGCTGAGGGTGACTCGATGTCACTGTCTGTGTCATTGATGAAGATGTTAAACAACACTGGTCCCAGTATGGACTCTTGAGGGACACCACTTGTCACTTGTGCCCAGCTAGGCGTCGAGCCATTGACCACAACTCTCTGGGTGCAGCTGTCCAGCCAGTTTCTTATCCACTGAACAGTCCACCCATCAAACCCATATCTCTCCAACTTAGAAAGGAGGATGCTGTGGAAGACAGTGCCAAAGGCTTCAGCAAAATCAAGATAGATGACTTCCACAGCTCTTCCCTTGTCCACCAGTGCAATCACCTTGTTATAGAAAGCCACCAGATTGGTCAGGCAGGACTTGCCCCTATTAAAGCCGTGCTGACTCTCCTGAATTACCTTCCTGTCCTCCATGTGCCTTAGCATTTCTTCTAGGAGAATCTGTTGAATGCTCACGGAACCATCCCATGGTTCCCACCTAAAAGATCTGTGCCCTGCAGAGTCCCCTGCTTCCACTCTCTAAAGTTGGACTGACACAACAACTGGACATTGTAGAATTGTCATTGACTAAAATAGACTGGCGCAGTTCAGCAAGGTACAAACCCACCACATTAAGCATGTAAGTAGTCCCATTCCTTTCACATCCTTCAAATTGTGAAAGGATAGCAAAGCTCTTCCTGAGCACCTTGACAAGATCATAAACATCATTTTGTAATAATGATCTCCTGCAAGATATATTTCTTCAAAAAAATATGCAGTTCACAGATGCGTGTATGTTACACCTGTAAAACTCACACAACTTCTTCCTCTCTCCCCCATCTCTACTCTTTCTTCCATTGACACACAGTATCTCCAAACACCAAGACCAAGGTACCACACAATGAAGACTTGAGATTAATATGTGTTGCTGACAATTGTATCCCAAGCATACAGTGTATCAGAGACCAGTAAAAAAACTTCAGGACTCTTAATCCAGAAGTCTCTATTTTAAATAAATCTATTTTCTCTTGCATCATATGTACAACGCATTCTATACAGTGTTCCCAACTGTAGGCCTTAGGAACCCACAACATTGTGATTTTTATACTTAAGAACAAGATGATAGATAGTTAGACATTTTAGTCTTTCACAATTCTGGATGTTAACTTTCACAAACCCTCGAATGACTTTCATATAAGTGAAGACATTTTAGCTCATATTAATGCTATAGCTGAAAATGGCATAAACTTATTGTATAAATTAACCTAACAACCTAACCTTTAAAATAATTACACAAAGAAACAAGAGTACAACTGTATACAAAAGCATCTGCCTCAAGATTTATGGCCGATGGAAAAATTACTTTAATAGGGTAAGTTAACCACTTGAAACTCTTATTTTAAGGTTTCATTCCATATAGCCACGATCTGTACTATTAACAAAACTACAAATTCTAAAAATCTAAAATGAAAATTCAAACTTGAAACAGCGGTATAAAAATTCAGATTCTTTTCTCCAGGACTGTTATTCTTTGGGTTTTAACAGGCAGGTATAGGTGTCTATGCCCAAGTACTTCTGGATTCTTCTCTCAGTCCTTATCTAGGTTGCCTGATATCAGACAGCTAAGCAACACAAAAGCACAAGAGATGCCAGGTCTACTGAACCGTAGACCTAGACCTGTTACATTTTGAAGCTCTTCTAAAACATTTATTAGGGACATGAGGGTTGGGAAGATTTGACAGATAATGTAATATATGCTAGCTAGTTTTCCTTTGAAAAACCTGATCGCTTCTTTCTTCTTATTAATCTACTTTATGCTTCTGGAAATTTATATTGTAAAACCCTAAAACCTTTCAACTGAAACAGATCATGTACTTGCTGTACATCTACCCGCTTTCATTTGAAATACATTCCTATTATTTTGCACCTACTGGTATTGTTTGGAAGTAACATTATCATTACTTTAAAGTGGAGGTAATGTAATACAAAGACAGAAAATACAATTATGAAAAATATTATTCTTAGAGATGCACAGGAATTTTGAAATGTTTTGCATTTTAATTGGTTTAACTAAGACTGTGCATCTTTGATGTGCGACAGGTTTTAGAGATGCTAGAACCTTGAAAAACTTTCATTCATCTCAGTGTGACAGGTTCAACTTTTTAACCTACTATACTAGACGTCAGTTATTACTACTAATATTTTTTAAGTCTTTCTATTTCAGATCATAGTTTTATGACCTTGAAGTTCCTCTCTAACACAAATGCTTTGAGCTTGACTCAATAAAAAAATACAGGCTTTATTTACACGGAATTAGCGTTTCCCTGAGGCTCATGATCCGAGGGCACCCTGAAGTTTACCCTGTCCTTTTTAAACTTAGTAAAAGAGGTTCGAGTCATTTTTGCAACTGCTGATCCACATGTACTGAAAATATATTTTTCCTGGGGGGTTGTGGTAGAAGTTTCAAACCTATAAGAAGTTCTACAGAGGTTAATCCCAGCACCTCTTTGTACTTGTTCACAAAACTGAGTTGTAAAATGGTACAAGCCTCATAATGTCTTCAGAGTGGAACATTTTGAATATTAAAAACGTGTTCTAAACCAAGAACATTCTCTTAAGTTTCCATACAATATTAACTCCTATTCATGTTTCATTTACCTCTCTAAACTCAATTCTCTTCTAAAAGGTGCATACACTTCTCTTCTGCCCCCTCACTGCACTTCCTAGAGTTCTCGTGCCCTCTGTCCACCTTCTGCAGCTGTTTGGTAAGATAAGGCACTCAATTTGTCATCAGGCTTTTCCTTTTGCATACCGGTTTGGTTTTGTACTTAGAGATTGTCTGACACAGTGGTGTTCTTTAGGAACTTTCTCTTCAGTCTGAACTGCTGTGTCTGTAAGTGAAAGAAAAAGTTTGCCCATTTGCTTTTCAAATTCTCTCTCTATTATGTGGAAACTTAAGAGGAGCCTCTCTTAACAAAAACATCATCTTGCTCCAAATCCAAAAAACCACTTACGCTTAACGAAACTATGAAAAGATGTTTTGAATTTATTCAAGTTGTATTTCTATACATCAGTTAATATGAAACATTCAATAAAGAATACACAAGACTGGTTTAATATAAAGGATTTACTATCAGGATTTTACAATACATGTGATAAAACATATATTTTGCAGTCTTCTGTCGTGAGAAATTATACAGAGGTATGGCCAGTTGCCTGTGTGCAAGATGGGCAACATAAATTGTCTGTTCATTAGATTATTTTCCTCAATATTTTCTCTTCCCCAAGTGCTGAATATACTCTGGTGCTTCCTGACATCTTGGCATACATCATTAACAGCTCAAAAATCCAAAGAATACCATAACTAGGAAGAAAATTTATGTAAAGCTATTCAAAGGATGTCATAATATAACTCTACTGCATTTTGAAGTTCATTTATTTTAATGTCTACTTTTTCTACTCACTGTAAGGTTGCAGTGGAAATTTTTTTTCACTGCCAAAAAAAAAGTGCCTTTTTTTTTTTTTTAAATATAGGCTTTGTATTATATATCCCAAATCATTCTTTCTTCACACAGAAGAATCTATTTTTTCACATCCAGCTTGAGTAAAAAGCTACCAGTTGGTTAAGTGCAGCACATGGAACACATGCCAAGAATTGCTGGCAGCACATTACTCACTAAAAGAGTGTGAGACCTTTCAGAAATTGCTAAAGCTGTGTGTAGGATACTTTCATGGCAATTGTAAAATGCATTTTAGGAGTAAATGTTAACAGATCTCATAAGAACAATTGAACTTAATCTTCTATTCAAAAGTTTAAGAGATCTCTGAGAATAGGGGGTGCAGCAGGAGGAATGGTGGGGAGGTGAGGTACACAGAAAAAGAAATTCAAACTTCCTGCTCAGATTTGAAGATTGAGCTAAAATAGCATGGGGAAAATAAAGTTCTTCCCTGTCCTGCTTAGCCAAGCAGTATTTTCACATCAGATGCATACAACAAAAATGAAAAAGACTCCGAGGAACCTCTGAAGGACAGGAAATATCTGTGCGAAATTAAAGAAATGCCATCAGCAGAGCTATGGTGATTAATGCTAAGATGAGGATATAGCTATAAGGAATTGAAAGAGAATCTCACTCAAACTGAGTTCTGCTGCACATAATGTCATACTACTTGTAATATGTTGGGTTTTTTTCCTCTCTATTTAATCTGCATTCTGCCAGATCAGCTTTTTCATGGGAACTGCTAGTAAGAGATAAAAACATTTCCTTTGTATAAAGTAATAAAAAAAGACCTGAATAGGCCAGGTTTGAGGCTCATATATCTCTGGTATGGTTTTTGTATGCTTTGCCCTTTTTTTAACCTCATAAAGGAGGAAAAATGTGTTTGTAACTAAAAGGAGTAAATTTTCTCCCCAAAAGCAAGACCATAGCCACCAGAGAAATGTGGAAAATAACAGAGTTACTGCTACACCTTATTGAAGAAAATACTCTTCTGAGTCAAACTCAACCATATTTTTTAAGTCCATGTTTTAACAAAGCAATAGTTTGAAGGAGCTGCAGAAAAACATTTTTATATTCCTCTTACCAGAGGGAGCATTTGCTTTCCCAAATTAAATTTGCTGACTGCAGCCTAAAAATGGTATGCTAATGTTCTGGAGTAATTCTGGTGTTTGAACTTAAAGAAGGTCCACACAGTCTGTGGGACAGAGTCCTCAGACCTGTTTTCAAAATTTTTATCTAGACAAAATTGCGATTAAATTTTGGGACAAACAGGGGTTTTGCATTTGCTTCTTAGCAACTACATCATACTGTATTGTGGAAGAAGACCTGGACATGTCCCTGGCTCCCAAATCATGCTCTCAGGCTAGGTTTACTATCTTCTTGTACAAGATACAAGGAATCAATCTCATGTTATTGATGTGAGGTGCTACTAACAAAAGCTGGCTTTCTATATTCCTGCATGTGTTGTCTCTGGAGGAGTTCAGCATAGATTGAGGAACTGTGATGTCTCAAATTCATGTGTCTTACCACAAAAAAACGAAGTTTGGCTATGTCACGTAGTTAGTTTGCTTTTTCAGCATAAAACCCAAGCTCTCCCTGGCTTTTACTTCCAGTAATTTGGATTGTGATTCTTTAACAGGATAGAAGGGAACACTGTGGCAGTTGACTAGGCTGTTGGAAAGCAAGAGCACAATATAATCCACAGAAAAAAAAGATGAAAGAATGGAAATTGGCAGGTGATAAGGGAAATGATAATCAGAAGAAATAAGCAGGGAGACAGAGTAAATATTGACTCAAGGATGAGAACACATTATTAAGGGAGAAAGAACAGATAGGAAATAGAAATGTCTTATGTTGTACCTCTTACAAACTGTCAAATTCTGCTGCTTTTTTCTGAGCACCTGCTTATTGCACTGTCTCAGACTGGGGGTATTCAGCTAAAGCAGGCTCCATGGATTGTGGTGTCGTTTTCTACAGATTCTTAAGCCTTAGAATAATGTTCCTTTTAAAAAACATGAGAAAAAATGAACCCTATAGTGCTCCTAATTGTAACATGACTATTATTTAATAGTTATTTAATAATCACAAAGCACCATTCCAAGAATCTGGGATTATCTATGCACTAGAGGTAATTTTGTTTTTCATAGGAAGCAGGGAAATAATACACAACAGTTATGCCACTCATGAACAATTTGGTTTGGCTAGCAGTACTGAGTAAGGCAGCCTTGCTTTTATGTGTTCTGCTAGCCTGTCCTTGTTTTACTAATGCTTCCAAATTTACAGTCTAGTCACTTTTTCAAATTCAAGTAATGTATTTTTAATTGCAATTATTTGTATATTGTCCATCTTAATAACTTAATTCAGTGTGGTATCTCAGGGACTGTATCAACACTAAAGCAATGTTAATCTGGTGTTTACATTAATTTCTCTGCAATGAATCACTAGTATTTTCTTGATTTACAGCCCTAATTCACTACATAATCTCATTCAACTTTGTTCATTACTGCTCCTTACTAATAAGTCTCTCTTGCGGTATATTTTTGTTCAAATGTTACTCCACTCCCACTTATTTCCTAGATTTTCCTTCACCCTAGTCATTTGGTTGCAGAGGTACTTATGAACACCTACAGCTTCCAAGGAAGAAGTTTAGCAATCCTTATTTAAAACTTGTTCAGTCCATCCTTCTAGTTTTCCTTATTTACTTCCTTTTTTCTGTTTGGCTTACACTGTATTTTTTCTTTCTCCCTCTGTATTTGCTTTTCCTCATTTCTATCATAATGTAATTTCTATCATCTCTGTTCAGACAAGAACTTTCAACAGACTACCTGCCCTGGATTTAGTCACTCTTCTTTGTTTTCAACAGTTTGATAGCACATAACTGCATAATGTAGGTCAATCAACTGACGAATGTTTCCCTACCTGATCCTCTTCAAAT
>NW_008632726.1:0-7816 GCF_000691845.1 Merops nubicus | reverse complement strand
TTCCCTACATGATTTTCCTACCTACCCTGCTTTCAGTTATTCAAACAAACTTTATCAATTTTTCAAGAGGCAAATTCCTTCAAAACAAATTTGAAGAGAAGCAGTTATCTATCTCTGAATTAGTGAAATAATCCTTTTCACACTGGTCATTCTCTGTTATTTTATCTGCACGCTGCCATTTGGCAGAATCTGTACTACATAGACATGCAGCTCTGCCTTACTGGTTTTGATCACAATAGAAACTGAACAGAGTCAGTAGCCAAAATGTTATCCATAATTTCATGTTTAAAAATATTTCTAAGATGACAGATATTACAAATGTTGTTCCAGCTGCACTGATTTTAAGCCACTAACTAATCATCCCTGAGGATATTTCAGGAAGTTCTACACTGGAACAAATTTCCTCTCTATAATGGTTGTCTAAATACAGGTCAGATAGCCACTGATCTCACAGTCTGAAATTCTGACATCTCTGTAGCAGAAACATGTCACGTATATACGACAACAACACTGCTACTTCATGTTCATTTCTCTAGCATACATAAATTAAGTAAAACTCACCTTATTTTTCATATAAATTATTGTATTAGCTAAGCACAACAGAGTTTACATTTTTACCCATTGGCCCTCTGGTATTGATAGAGCATACACAAAACAGGGCAGATATAGGTTCATCTATTTTTACCTATTGCCTCTTTGTAAAACTTCCATGTGCACAAACTTTTTTCTGTATCTATGATAAAAATTAAAGAAGTTTATTGGTGTTCAAAAATTCCTGTCGGTTTTACAAAAAAAACTGCTGTACATAAAGACAGGTAGAAAAGAACGAGAGTACCTTAAGGCATTATAAAATATGCATTAAATAGCTGAGAATTTTCTGGGATTTACAAATATGAGATTAACCTAAGTGCTGTGATATACATCGATTTCTTAAAGTGGACACAGATTGCACTGTTCAACTTCATGAAGGGTACAGTACGCTTCCCAGAACGGTACTGAGTAAAGATTCTTCCATTTAGTTAGCAGCTTCTCTGGTAACATCCAAGACAGCCAGTCATGTTGCCAAAATTACTTCTATCTGTAATTCAACCACTCATTATGGGCTTAACTCTTCAGAATAGGAAGCAAAAGTACAACCCTAAACCAGTGCCAAATCGGACTACAAATTAATAGAAGCAAAAGCAATCCTGATTTCCCCACACAGTCTCTGCACAGGTCTTGGAATTTCATTCCACTTCATTTTCCTTGCATTAATTTACTTTCATGCCCTCTTTTACCAGAAAGGTGCTCTCTATTGATGTATCTAAGTCATCGCTGGAAAACAGTAATGTTGATATAGTAAAAACAAGTCACATAGGTTCCTTTTCACATAAACCATTATCTCCTAAATTATGGAAATGTAGAACAGGATTAAGAAAGAAGCTTTTTTTTCAATGTTTATTTATATGTCATTTAGGAAGGGCAGACCACAGTTAGATTCTGTCAATTGCATTACAGAAAGCCCATTAGGTTTACCACTGGCATGCAAGTATTAAGGACAACAATGTTTTTGTCCATGTCTGTTGATTAAATCCAGGGAATATTGAATTGCTGTACACTTGCACATTCTGGAATAATCTGTAAGCACAGCTCTAAGAGGCAGCCCAGCAAGAATAGTCTTACTTGGGGCCTTTACTTGCTCTGCAGCTGTATGTAAACTAATTGGCTACTGGTAGACAAGAGCCTGTTGCTGAACAAAATGTATAGTTACAGACTTCACCTTACCTTTCTTTTAATTCAGATACTAATTAAGGTATCTTTTTACTACCTGGGTGTTTTTGTTTTTTTTTTCCATTAAATGAGTACAAGTCATATTAGAATTTTTTAAAAAGTAGCTTCCACATAGAAATAGATGAAAGGCCTGGCTGCTTTACTCTAAATGCAGGGGATATTCTCCTTTAGCCTCATGTGGTTCAAATATTTATAAATAATACCTATACTAGACTAATAAAGGTTGAGCCTACAGTGTAGTTCACTATAGTTTTAACAAAACGACCAACAGTAGGTGGCGCGCGTAGCACTTGCAGTATGACTACTTCATCTTCCTGATTCAATTCCATAGTTGTTTTAAAACCGTTTACAACACAGTTGTTGAAAAGCAAATATCTTGACAGAATTTAACTGGACAATTATTTGTCATTCTTAATTGCTATATTACAAAAGAGAAGAAACAGAAAGCTAAATTTTCAGGAATTATTAGGCTATTAACTGACAAAACATGGTAACAGCAGATAAATTATAGAAGTACCATTTCAAAATAACAGAAACTTAAATGTTCTGATTCTGTTTAGCTGTATTTTTTGTTAGATCAGTTATTTCAAGTAGGTATCTGTGCTAGGCTGATGATTATTATCTCAGCCTCCAGAATTTCAAGTTGAATAGAATTATCATAAGGGAAAAGTTGCCAGATATAAAGCTAATAAATCCAGGTCCTGTGAACAATAACACAGGCAGAAAAAAAAAATTCCTTATTTCTTTTAAGATATGTTTGTTTAGGGATAATAGGGAGTATTTGGGGTAGGGTATTCAAATGTCTCTTGATATTTGAAAGTCTCAGATCTGGTTCACCAAAGAAGAACTCACATTTATTTATCACATATTCAGTATTCAGCCCATTGTATCAAGTGCTTTGCTCAAATGTGCCTGTGACATCTAGTCTGTTCCATGAACGATAAATGGTTTCAGACATGCTGGGTTTCTAGGTTCCGGGTACACTTTATCACTTTAAACTTGGAGGAAAAAGATAAGAAGCAGACATTTCTATCAGACACTATGCTTCTAATGCTTCCAGGAACTATGTGAGTTCTTTATACTTTTTTTTCTGAATGCTGTTTAAGTGAAAATAATCTAAGGTGGGTTTCTTGAACATTTTAAAATCAGTTAAATATATGAAAAATTATAAACAGTTCAAATAAAATAGCATAAACAGGGAAAAGTAAACAGTTTAGGCATTAATAATGTGACTTTTTCCACACTATCATCATTTACATGTTTTAGTCAATTACTGCCATTTTGCACTAAAAATAACAACTCCTGTGATACATGTAGTATGAAACATATAGTTACAGAATAGTTAAGATTAGAAGGGATCCCTGAAGACCATCTAGTCCAAACCTTCTCAGAGCAGAGGGACATTGCAATATCCATTTGGGTTTTGAATACCTGCAAAGATGGAGACTCTGCAGCCTCTCTACGCACCCTGTTCCAGTGTTTGGTCAACCTCACAGTAATTTTTTTTTCCTTTTTTTTTTTTTTTTTTTTTCCCTTCTGCTTAAACAGAATCTCTGTTATTCCAGTTTTGTCCACTGTCTTTCCTCCTTCAACATACTACCACAAAGATTCTGGCTCAGTCTTTCTATCTTACCATAAAGTTTTATACGCATGGATAACATTCCCACCAAGACTTCTTTTCTCCAAGCTGAACCATGTCAGCACCTCTTCTCATATCAGATGCTGCAAGCCCTTAGCAACCTTTGTGCTCATTTGCTAGACTCAATCCAGTATTGTCCCCATCTGTCATGTACTGGTGAGCCCAGAACTAGGGCACTAGTGCCAAATAAAAGGCAAAGATCACCTCCCTCAATCTGATAGCAACTCTCTTCCTATTGGAGACCAGTCTTCCTAATGCAACCTTAACTATAGTAGGAAATTGAGATGAGGAACATAAAATCTTTGAAGCATTGAATGCTCTCCCTTCTCCCTGTTAGCAGTTATTTTTCCTTACTGAAATGATGAACAAGAGAGAGAATGTAATTGCAGCAGTTTTAGATAAATGGGGAAGGAAAAAAAAAAAAAAAAAAAAAAGTTATGACAGGGCGAGGCAGGAATTTGTAAAAAATTCATAAACAGGAATTTCTTCTGCCCCAGCTAGTTTACAGCTCAAGTTCCCTTAGTAATCATCACTCTGCAGAAAAGATACAGAAAATGCTGTTACAAAAAACGTGCAAACACAATGAATGTAGCTATATCATATAACTATTTTTTTCTTTTAACTTGTGAAGCTGTATTTTAAATTCACGTGAATACACACTACAAGTTTAGCTTTAGTGATAATTTAGTAATGTAACAGAAGATAGTGACAATTTAATCAAACATATAGGACTAGGTGATACACCTTCAGGATTTTTTTTTCAGTAGAAAGAGAAAGATCAGTAGTCCTTTTTACAACACTGAATACAGGTTAGAGGTAAGAGCTGTCAGCTCAGATATGCTAAAAACATATTATCCATTAGCCACACTGACAAATGTCCAGCACAGACCAGTTTTTCCATTGTGCGAATCCCAAGAGTAGAAAGCATAATCAGGAAAAAGTGTAGAGAAGTACAGCATAATCACAAAAAAGTGTAGAGAAGTACAGCATTTCTTCACTGTGTTCCAAACTATTCAAAGACCAGGTTACAAGGTCAGCAGCCTTTGAATTGAGAAGCAAATGTCAACTTTGATCAGCATACGCAGGTCTTGTACTATAATCGTCATCCCCACACTAGAAATTTGCTGCTAAATTGTTATTAGTGGTTTCAATACAGCTCAAATCTATTTTAAGGAGAAAGAATGATGTGACTTGAACACGAATATAGCAGTCTGAAGTACATAACTGTCTGCTGGACCATTATCATCATTATAAATGGCAAAACTTTAACTAGGAGATAATTTCTGGATATCTGCTCTCAGAATCACCTGCACTAGATCTCTTTCAATAAATATTTAATGTTTTAATTTTAATTATGATTTATTCTTTGATTTAATATTTAATTAAAATCATTAATATTTATGAAGATTGGAACGAGCTGTACTGAGCCTTGATCAAATATGCAGGTGATCTAAAATTCGGCAGAGGAAAAAGATATGGCACTTGATACAACAGAATTATAGTGACTAAGGAACACTAGGGAAATGATAGGATTTCTGCAGTGTTTGTAAATATGTGTGTATCTGTAGATACGTATTATAAAAACACAAATTATGTGCCTAAGTATGCACACGTATGCACACACCCATGCACCTATATGCATACACACTTTAGCTGTTACAATACAGCTCTGGCACAAGCTGACTCGTTAATTTGAAGGCTCCCTAGCAGAAAAATCACAAAGAAATATGGATAAACAAAAGAGATAATATGACCCAAATAAAAATACAAGTGACTTAATTCTAAAGCACTACTGGGAAAAAATCCCACTGATTCCAATTAAAGTCTACATAATTCAGAGACTGAGGTAGGCAATTATTTGGGGCATGAGGCTGGTGTAGCAACACACACAAAACCAAAGACAAGAAAGGTGAACATTCTAACTGAGCAGTAAGACAAAAAAGTAGCATTTATGTCTAGTACATATTGAATAACAAAGTACAAAAATTAACGAAACAGAAGAAACAAATGGCAGCCTTCTCAAAAGATTATTTTTCATTTTTATAAGACCAGTGAGACACTGGACTAAGGCCAACAACATCACTGGAGATGGTAAGCACACAAACTAAATTCTCTCAGATTTAAAATTCTTAAATTTATGTTCCTCTATCATCAGTTAGACACTGTAAATGACAAGTTTTCTAGGACAACTGTGTAGGGTAGTAAGTAGTAAACAATCGCTCAGTTAAAAAAAAGTAATTGTAGCGAAGATCAAAATGCAAAGGTAAAGCACACCCTTTATACTCTTTTACATGCTTTTCTAATTTTAATCACTGTAATAATGTCATGATGATATACACTAAGTAGGCAGAAAACCAAAGTGATGAAGGAGAGGTTTCTGTAGCCAAGGCCTGCTGCATTTCTAGAGAAGAAGCAGACCAAGATATAATATTTGTTTGTCTTAAACTTATACCTAAGAACATTAAAACAGCCTAACCACTGAAAGTACATAAGGATTTTCTAACATTTTATCAATATGACCAACAAAACCAAGCAAAAAGTATTTTTGTAACACAGCTAAGCGTGTGTGTGTATATATATATATACACACACATATGTACATTTATACATACTGCAATGGTGCTTACAAAGACTTGTGGTACAGCTGCACAAATAAGGTAAAGAAAAACATCTGCAAGCAGTTAAATTTGCATGGAAGATAAAGCACAGAACAGGCAGGAAAGATGTCCAGGAAAACCAAAGTTAGCCCCCAGAAAAAGTAGAAAGTGTCTCACAAAACTAGAGTAATCCTGCAGAATAACAGAGTAATATGCCTGGCAAAAAAACGGAATTCCAGGACCTAAACTTAAAGAGCACTATGACAGGATGGTGTGAGAAGCATAAAACACTAAGGACAGAAGAGTCTGTGGGAAGAAATAAAGCATCCTTCAGCCCTAGCTTTCCTTGTGGAAGAACTCTCAACTGCGATTACCTTGATTTCTTTGACTCAGACCTATAGCCATCAGCACTAAACATACAGCAACAGGTTTGTGGGGTTTTGTTTACAGTCACCTAGTTTACGAGATGGTTAAGGAGCAATACTTCGAACATGTGTTGATAATAATTGACAGTGATTAAGAACTAACCATTAGTAATTGATATTTGGTAACAATACACATGTAATAAAATGTTACTTCGAAGCTAGGCTTATTTATTTGCCCTCTTAAAATGTTCCTATCACTGTGATTTCTAATTCCCCAATACACACAGGTGTAACATATGTACATATGTACTCGTATATTCATTTGGAATGCTTTCTATGCTCATCTCCAATGGTAATATACTGTCATGACTGCAAAAATCCCAGGGAGCTTGCCACCTGGTTTAAACTGTTACTTTAAAATTGCTAAAGTTAATTATAAGCTTTTCACATTTTTGCTTCAAAGAAAAATGTGAACAGGGATAAGAAACTCTGGAAAGGAAATACTGGCATAATGACTGATTCAGCATCACATGAAGCAGATGGACAAATAAATAAAAGCTCTGTTGTTCAGAAATACAAAGCACTTTAAAAATTATTCCTATGCACATTAAAGCCAACTAGGTCACATCTGTTTGTAACTGAAAAATGAAATGTAGAAGCATAAAGGACAGTTGAACTATCATTAACTACATTGTTAGGAAACACTGTCTTACTTTAGTTTTTCTTAACTGTTGTCAAGATAACAGCCCCAACTTGAGCCGAGTTAAACACAGAGAATTCAACATTTCAGCACTGTTGAAAGGCACTGTGATCATATGCTCTCATACTCTGCGCCCTAGAGCAGCATGAGGAGGATGTTGGCTACATGTAGCAAACGCTAGTTTTCCTCAAGTCTTCTTTGGCTCAGAAACAGAGCAGAGAGCATTCTCTGGAAAGAAGAGCTTTGTTCTTAACTGTGACTGTACCTTATCATTTACCAGTAAGTGGTATATTGTTTGTCTTTCATGTTCCTAAAAAATCGCATGGTAGTCTGTCTAGAAGTGTCAGAAGATCTTTATATGCTTCAGAACACAGTTTTCTACTGTTAACAGTTGTAAGGTCAGTCTGACAACCAAAAAATTAACTCGGTGAATACATCATAATATCTTATGTTTTCCCTCGAGTTGGCTGTTAATCCAATAGATGATAAAAGGCTGTTTTCATCTGCTATATGGTCTTGGCTTTCACCCTTAATGATAAAAGGATATAAAGAGCCCCTATCTTCAAAATGTTTTGTGCTACTCCCATTGTTTAACTTAGCACAAGATTCTCAGAAAAAAAATGAATTCAATAAAAAGGTGGGAGGAACGTAACACATTTAACCTATAAAAGAAAAGGACTAGTAGGAGTTGCATGTAATAGAAAGACAGAGAAACACATAAGGGAGGCCATCCAGAGGGACCTGG
>NW_008632725.1:5107-9071 GCF_000691845.1 Merops nubicus | reverse complement strand
AACCAAAAGGATTCTATGATTCTATAATTTGAGAAGAGCCTTTGGGATGACAGTTACAGGAAGGTAAACCTGCATGACAAGGAAACGTACAACAAGTACCTTCCCCACTGACACAGAGACTGCAGACCTTGTTACGCTTACTCTACAATACACTAATGAACAAATTTCTTTTATTCAGGAAGAGGATGTCAAGTTGACCTCTCACGATTTAATGAAGCACAGCATGTGTCCAATGCTTCACTCCTTTTCTCCCACCCCCATTAGCAGGGCTTAGTGTAATTTCCACTTAACACAGGCTTCTTTTATTATTATTACTCAATTAAAACATAGAGTGTCTTCTTAAAACTTTCAATGCTACTAAAGGTAAAAGTGGTTGAGGTTAACTGTGATAAGCATTAAGGCTTTCTTCTTTTAGCTCACATATGGACTAAAGATTAATTTCATTTAAATTATGTTATTTGGAAAATCAATAATCTAATAACTCCATGTAATCTCTTCAGTTTTCATCTAAAAAGAGGAGCAGTGAAGAAGACATCCTCAAAACTGAGGTAAAGTGCGACTGCATCTTACATGAGAATTCTAGTTCCAGATACCTTCTGTTTTATTTTTAGATTGAGAAATCAGGTACAAATTATAACTGTATTTAGTAATTTTTGCATGTACATTAAACTTGCACATGCATGTACACACTATCTCACAACACAGCTACATACTTTTCTAGTGTCAGGCTTATTTCACAGCAAATAGAAAAATGAAGAAATAAAGATATAAAACTGGGTACTCCATGCGATGAAAACTATTTTACTAAGGGTTTTGCATGATCCTGCCTAACACAGTTAGTTTGGCTTGGTTTCCTATACTGGTTAGAGTGTGAAACAGTGGCAGCTGATACTTCAGGTGATATATAGTTTTGAATTCTCTTATTTGACTTTTCATATATTTCCTGGCTTTGTTGTCATTCACAACATGATGTATTGCTAGGCCCTTCAAAATAGATTCAGACACTTATGACTATTTTAGTTCCATACCTTCATTTAGTTCATTGCTTCATTTTCATATATAATGAAGTGAATAAAATGCAGGTATAGATTTGCAGCTATTTTGAAGCTGACAGACTCTACCTAGATGATTTTTTTCTTGTTACACCGTTGTTTTCCATTATGTGCTTATTCATTTACTCTTCAGGTGGCTGGGTCCTTGGCAACCCCTGGTACAAGGTGGAAATTGGTCCTGCTGGGTGAACTATGGGCCCTGTTCAGGCAGAGAAAAGATACCGTAGGGTTTGGCAGGTAGAGACAAAGCAGAGTGCTGAGAGCTTGCAGCTTCTGCAGCAAGGTGTAAGGCAGCCAGCCAGAGCAGGGCTTGCTACCAGTCAGCCACAGGGAACTACCCGTATGGACCCAAGGGCAGGAGCCGGGTCATTTACAAGTGTTTTGATCCCCATTCCATCTGACTGTAGCTTCTCAGAGTGCTTTTTGAAAAGTAAACCATATTTTTCTTGTGGATCTCCCAATCATTTAAAAAGCAACCATATCACAACTTTGCAGGCATTCAAAGTCATGAGCTCTTGTCTTGTCCTGCTAACTAAATCATTTTCACATCCTTGAATTTGTTGTTGTGCCTCTCAAATAAAATTAAAAGGGACATCTACTTTACTCACGTTTCTCCTGCACATAGAGATAGCCCTCCATTGTCCATTGACTTGGTGGTCTGTAATCCTGGTTGGCTGATTTCATCCTCTGCATGAGTCTCTCCACTTCCTGCCGTGTGCTTTCAAAGTTATTCCGGGTCTAACACCCAGAAAAGAACACAAACAAAACCCCTCACATTATCTCATGCAAGTACTAAAACAACAATGAAGAACTAATTGCTGATAATGCCAAGGAGACTGTCAGAGACCAACAGAAGCATTTGCCAGACATAAAGGAAAAAAAAAAAAAGGCAATAAGGAATAACACAATAAAACTCTTCATTGCTCTAAAAGCCTAGAAGTAACACAGTAATGAAGAATTCAATTTAAGCACACAAGTGCAAAGGAAACACAGTTAAGAATATCAACATTGCTCTCTCTGCAGGTCACTTAGCTCAGAAAGGAGGTAATTTTATATTTTTAGGTAAGCTTACGCAGTATTTTGCAGACAGATGCTGGCTTTGCCTGTCTGTACTCTAAGACAGACACAGAAGCCAGGCTAAACTAGAGGCTGCTGACAGCACTGCCCCAAACCTGAAGCAGTAAGCCCCACTGCACTATTTGAAGTACAGTGCAGAAAACACTAGTTTGGGCTCATGCCAGGCCAACGTCTCTGGACAGCTGTGGTCTCTCCAGAGGTGGAAGAGATGAAGGTGCCGTGTGTCCGTACCCGCAGCCACACCCCAGCTGCTGACACTCACAGCACCCACTGTCAGTGCCACTGGCACTGTCAGGAACATTGTTTGGATAGGACTGTGCAAGCAACACAGTTAAATATAACGTAAATACACTTGTTCTGTTCACAAGTGGCAGAACTGTGCCAGAAGTATGGAAATACTCCATGTAAATATTCCATGTGTAACCAGTGAAATGCTGGGGTCTGAACCCCGAGCCCCCAAATTAAGGTTGACATATGGGTGATTCCCACAGCCCTTCATAAAGGGGTGGTGAGTTTGCCTTATAGCTTCCCCCCAGGGTGCGGCTGGCCCTGCAGGGAGAGCCATAAGGGAAATGAGCCCCAGGGGTCCCGCACTGAGTTGACAAAGGTCAGGTGTCTGCTTGGGGATAAAAGCTGGGACCACTTGCAGGGAGTCAGGAGTGTCTGTCTGTGGAGTGCACTCCACAGAGCTTCCTGGTTCAGGGCAGACCTCCTGACTCTACCTGGAGCTGGGCCACAGTCTGCTCAAGACCTTTGTGAACGCGGGCTGATCGGGTGAGAGTCACTATGTGGGCACCTTTCTCTTATGTGTTCAGCTTGCTGGTCTGGCTGTTGCCCACGCCAAGTGTGGGCAACCTCGGGTCTCTGTTTGTACCACCTGTTGTGGGCCGAGTTGTGTCCTTTTTGAGATCGTTGGGGGTGGCGTCAATTATGTACCAGCTGATTGATCTGTTTGTACCCCCAGCGATCATTCATGGAATGTCCTTCTTGTATACAATACAGTCTGTGTATTGGTTCATCTTCCTGCTGGTGGCGGTATCATTTTTGTTGGGCCTGGTCAATGGCGAAACAAACCAGGCATCTTGCCAAATAATTAGCTACAAAGGTCAGTTATTCATATTTGCTACCACCTATATGCCTGTAAATGGACATTTTTTCCTATTGAACTCAGCGATGCCAAGGTTTCCCTCCACACACCTAGCATGGTATAGTAAAGGAGAACTACTATGAGGTGCCAGAGGTTTGCTAGGTTGCTAATATTATACCAGATATTGAGCACCTTGTTCCTACAGGTAACAGAAATGAATAAAGTTTTTTTGTAATTTTTCTGCAGTTATCTTATGGACTCTAATCCTGAGTAGTCAAAAAGATACTCTCAGGAGTGAATACACTAGTGAATACTTTCCCCTTTTTGTGGGCCCACAAAAATTAACAGAGATCATTTTGCAACCTTCAGAAGGGACATGCTCCCACTTTGAGAACTCTGTCTATTAAGTTTTTAATTACTACTTCTAAGCAGTCAGAACTTTGAATCAAATTATTGAAAACAAAGACAAATGGACATACAAAGTAAGGCACTGGCCAGCTGAAACAGTAGAAGTGACAACAGGTCATGCTAGGACATGGAGACCTGTTAAGAGCTGTTGGTCAGCCTCTGCTACTCCTACAGCTGTTACTGGTCCTGCTCTAACCTGTAGGACAACTTTAAGTACAGAAGCAACAGTTCAGATCAACTATTTTCCAAGACCTTAACACAATGCAACAGAGAGGTATATTTTTGCAAGCCAAACCAGAGAGGCTGAACACAATTTTCCCTGAACACTGTCCTCAGTTTG
>NW_008632725.1:0-5076 GCF_000691845.1 Merops nubicus | reverse complement strand
TCCCTACATAAAATATTTGACTCTGAGGGATCTGAGGGTTGGATGATGCTCTGAGTGACAAGTCATTAGACAGCCCAGCTGGCAAAAAGAAGCTGTGGATCTAGAACTGGAGCCGGAATTCATACTTCTGTGCAATAGTAGTAAATGATGTTACTGTATCCCACTATATCTTCATTTATATGTTCCTCTGATGTATCAATATAATAAAAAATAATATCAAAATACATTGTTCCTTCTGCCTGACTTTACATCTCCCTCTACCTCTGTAGTCTATCTCAAATTTCAAGTTGTACTTATATAGTATTTAAGAAGAGATTATTTCTTAACACTGAAATAGAAAGAAAAATCATTCTAATAATTCTGTCTCTATAGACATCGACATAGAAGATACTAACTTATTCTGACTTGAACTACCAGGTTCGGTTTGTGCTGTGGGCTCATGCTCTTCTCAGAACTGGTAAATAAATCTTTGGACTGAGGCACATTTTTCACCGTGACTGTTCTGTGCACCAACACTGACCCCTTGTGTCTTTATCTGAAAGAGTCCTGGCATTGTACAGAAAGCAGCAAATACATTATTTGAAAGGACAAGGGGCTGAGATGCTCTACAGACAGAAAACATTTGCATTTTGATCCAAAAGGAAAAGCTTAATCGTACAAGAGGCTTTTCCTTATTTCCCCAAGTGGTGTTTTAATGGGATCCTTACCTACATATGAACAACAGACATAAAAGAGGAGAGAGCCACAGAGGTGTGCTGCACATATTTAATTACAACAAAACCTGGAAGAGTGCAGTACTCCTAAGAATGAAGATCTACCTTAGCAGTGCTAAGGCAATATCATCTTCCAACTGTAAGCCAACATATGCCTTTTTAATAGCAAGATGCTACTGGGAAAATGCCAGTGTTTTATTTCCAGGAACCCACAGGGAAGAGCAGCTGAGCACAGTAAGGCGCTCCTGTACTCCCAGACCCGTTTCCTACTCCTTAAATTCAGTGACCAAGGCACTATCCACAAAAGCTGATCTCAGATCTTCTAAATTGTTGTAGGTTCTTTGGCTCTAGTGGAGCTACAAGAATTTCTGTTGTGTATCTTCTCTTGAAAGAATGAAAGGGAAAAGAAGTGAAGTCGTCCCAAAGATACAGCATTTGGAGCAAATTATAGAATTCCTTCACTATTTTTTAAAATTCATTCTGTACTTTGATGTTACTTGTCATGAAAAACGTAGAGCTAGTAGAATATTAACATGTTGAACTTCACTGCCTTAGAAGCATATGACAGTCATTCTAATGCAAATCAGGCATAAAGACATTTTGTATCTACTTACTTGTACGTCCTTTGAAGTGTAACATCTGAGTTACCCAGTGAAATAAATATACATTTGTATACAGCAGTTATAATGAGAGGGAAAGCAGGTTGATTAAATGCATTTTTGTTATTTCTAAAGGCTACAGAATTTTTGGGCACAGTTAATCTTGTATGGCTCTTAGTACCAAATTCAGACCAATCTACAGCAAAAATCCATCTGCTCAGTTGGGAGTCTGAAGTTATTTATATACACAAATAACAGATCCTTTCTTCCAGTGGAACTTAACACTTAGGAGAGCTGCTCACTGTGGAGGAAGGCCCCATCACCTCTCTGATGCTCCACAGAACAGCCAGAGAATGGCTTCCCAAGTATGCTTTATATACAGTGGGAAACTAGTAGACAGGACAAGCTTTTTGTGGCAATCTGTGATCTTACAGAAACAAACTGCGTCATTCTGTAACAGCTGGAGCATTTTTTGGGACATCCACTTACTACAGAAGACAGGCCTCACTCTCAAGAAAGGATTTACGCATGTTTCAACCTATCCGGACTACTGTGTTTTCTAATCAGAACTTGGCTGCTTTTGTGAACTTTTCTGGTTCTTGTTCTCAAAATTGTGACCTGGAAATCACAAATTAACTATCTGAAGATTAATTTTTCCAAAGTTGGTTGTTGACAGAATTCTTAATTACACTAACCTTACCAAAAGTAGCTTTTACCTATTCATACAATAATTTGATTTCAGCTTACTAAAACATTGGAAAATTTAGAGTTCAAAAAAAATGCAACAAGTGTACTTTAATATTCTGAAATTAGATTAGCAAACAGAATGGTGTAAATACAAATCATCCTTACATTCTGCAAATTGAACTGCAGTTGCTGCTTGTATGGTGCAAACTCCTGAGCCAGTTCATATCCTTCATGGTAAAATGTAAATAATCCTTGAAGAAAGGCCAAGAGCTGAAAAGGCAAAATCGAGAAGCATTACATGCTTTTAAAATGTACTCTTAATCCTATGTAACACAAAGATAAAGGAACATACACTAGCTTATAACGAATAGTGAGACAGTCAAAAAGTATTTGACAACTGCTGCTGTGTTGGGTTTGTGTCTGGTGGGGTTTTGGCAGAGGGGGAGAGAGCTCCTGGTAGCGGCTCCCTCAGCTCCAAGACAGACATGCCTCTGGCCAAGGCTGAGCTGATCAGCACTTCTGTGATACATTAAAGAGAGGAGAAACTGCTGGGTGACTTCCTTTGGTTTGGGAGCTCATTTGTTTTGGAGAGGAGTGGGATGCAAGAAAGACAACCACATGGACACCGAGGTCAGTGAGGAAGGAGCTGGGCAGGTACACCAGAGCAGCCATTCCCCTTTGTCCTGTGGTGAAATAGCAGGCTGAACCCTTCCAGCCCTTGGATATCAGTGGTGGAGAATCCCCACCTGCAGACCCTACACCAGAGCAGGGGACCGCTCCTGAAGAAGGCCATGACTCCGAGGGAGACCTGTGCTGGAGCAGTTCACTGCTGGGAGGACCACAGCCCACACAAGTCCCACACAGGTGGGAGAAGTTCGTGGAGGACTGTCTGCAATGGGAAGGAAGCCACACCGCCGCAGGGGAGGACTGTGAGGAGCTCGACCCCTGAGGAGGACGTGGTGGCAGAAACCACCCAGAGCAGACTGGGACTGTGGGCAGCCGCCATTCCCTCTACCCCAGAGCTGCTGGGTGGGAGGAGGCAGCAGAGGTTTTCTAACAGTTTTCAGCAGCAAATTATGGCAACCATCAGCAAAAGACATTCTCTTAGTTCCTGGAACACTCCAAGCTTTTGTTACTTACATTAGCAAAGCTTTGCTGAGCAAGGAATCTATGGTCAGACCTTAAGAAACAGAGGTGTTAAATAGACTTTTGTGTCATGAAGTTGTCATTTCCATAATAATTTAATTCACTGTCCTGGTCCTTTTATCCAGTATTTTAGTCTTTGATAGTGTGCATTATCAGTTCAAAAATTTCAGAGTTCAAGGCTTTTTTTCTTCAATTTTTTTTTTTTTTTTTCACATTATTCATAGTAATTGCTTGGGCTATGACCTATTTTTCACAAATGAGACTCTTGAAAGTATGCTTTGGACAGCTCGATACAACACGAGAAATCCAGACTATTTCTTCCTGCTCTGAACAAAATGCAAACTCTATCTGGTATGTCTGTGACTGACTCCAACAGAACAATTCAAGTCTGTACGTATCCAGTTGAAAATTTTTTTTAAAGTTTACTTTAAAAGAATATTTAGGTAGTATAAAATGCAACTAGATTTTGGCTGTTGAATTAATGCATTCCTATAATCTATTAGTTTTAAAAGCATTTTAATTTATTCTCTTCTAAATGGTAAAAATGTTTTGATATTGCCATAAATTGTTTTACCTGCTATTAAATAACAAACATTTAAATTTTTATTGTGGACCTTCTTTGTAGATAAAATTTAGCTTGCAAAAAAAAAAAAAAAACAGGTAAAGAAAACAAGAAAAAAGAGATACTAACTTGGATGTACAATAACAATAGCTATAACAACAGGACAGATTTATCTTACTATATTACAGCCATTGAAAAGCTAATCACCTAGGCTAAGTAACTTGTTGTCCGGGCTGCCTCCCAACTCAGTGAAAAACCACAGGTATTCAGGAGCATAATTCTTTTCGCTTTTTCAAGCTTCTCTCTCAGGATGGGATGAATGATTCAATGAAAACATTTATCTCTCTCCATTGACTATTGAAGTAGCCCAGACTCGGGCAACAAAAATGCCATCATTCATATTTAATGCACGATTCTTTGTGCTACCAGTACCATAGATTATTGTAAAGTGAAACAGCTTAAAAATGTAGCTTTTACTATGTTTATATTTTCTTTAAATTTACACTCAGCCCTACCTGAAGAAATGTAGTTAAATTGCTCAGCTTCCCTCTTTCCTGTTGCTTGCTAAGAGATTGCTGTACTAGTCAAAATAATATTCTGCAAGTTTAGAGCCCCATCGATTCCAACATTGCAAGACATTCCACAGCTTTTAATGAGCAAAATTCCAGAATTTGTCAGATGAGGGATGAAGGACGCAGCACTCTGGGCAGAGGAGCTAACATGATGACTTGCTACTACCAGAGCAAAGCCTTGCTCTCCCCTTCCCGTTTCTCCTCTTTTTTTTCCCCCATTCAGCTTTGCCATGCATCCTACATCCTACACATCTTTTGTGCCAGCTCTGGCATCACCAAACCCTTCCGTGAGCATGTCTGCCTTGAGAAGCCTGCTGCTTTCCTGCAGTAGTAAGCTAAAGCACCTTGAGATTAATAGATCATCAGTGCTGACACAAATAGAAGCATGAAGGCATGGCCTAGAAAAGGACTTCACCTTTGGTTTTGACTGGTATTTCAAGATTAGATGAAACCTTGGCCTCAGGCAGAGGTGGTGAATCTGAAGAACTGAGATCTGTGGGCACAAAAGCCACTTATTGTGGGGCCTCTACAATGGGTGTGAATTCCTGAATTGCATCCCACCACGAAAAACTAGAGGCAACACAGTCAAGTGAAGGGCTTTACAGTTTGTGTAATTTTCTCAGCTTTCCATGGTCATCTGTCCAGCTGAAATCATCATCTCAGCTAAGGACCTGTCCCTGTAGGTCTCTTACAGGTTACTCAGATGGTTCTGAGGAAGTTTCAAATACAACAATTTATCTTAAAAAGTTGAAATTATATAATTTTATTATTAAAATAGAATTATATGATTCTAATTA
>NW_008632724.1:0-36046 GCF_000691845.1 Merops nubicus | reverse complement strand
ATAGAGGAAAACACAACTTGAGCTCCTCATCCAACAAGGTTGTCATTGCAGTTGTATTTTATTGCTGTGGTGACCCAAAGGAGTAACTCCTTTAGCTGGAGAGATGCAGGATTTTTCTAACTGGTGGCTGAAATCCATGCTGCCTGCAGGTCGATCTTGGAGTGCGTGATTTTGGTGGTGGTGCAGCGCGCCCCAGCCAGTACACGTGGCTGCTGCACTCCCTGGGTGCAGGGCACCAGTAGCCCTGTGGGAACTGGCTCCCCATTTTGTGGTTAGGGGCAGAGGGAAACTTGTCGGCCTCATGTGCAGCACAGACATGGGCTGTGCACACGTGTGAGCTGAGTGTCATCCATGCAGTGTTGAAGATAGCCAGGAAAGCGTGCGGTTCAGAAACAGGAGCGTGGCCAGGGGATGCATTCTTGTTGCAGATCAGCATAGCTGAAGGTCATTGTAGCAGCTGAGCAGTGGCCTTTGTCCACTCATTCACATCGTAGCCTGCGGTGCCTGGCAGGTGGCCAGCTGCTGACAGACTCCTTAGTGCCACCTTGGGGCTTCTGCTCCTGCCACAGCTCCACTGTGCTCAAGTTCCTCCGTCTCAGCGTGATGTGGGGGATGCTGGCTCCCTTCTACTGCTGGATAGGCTATGTGGGACAGGAGGTAGTCAGGAAAGAGCCAATGTCTACTCTGGAGAGTAAGTTGTGAAGACCAGTCCTGTGCAGTCTAGAATTGCTTTTTTGTTTACATTTTATCTACATTTTATTTTGTGTCAGAAATGTGTTAATGTGAAAATACAGGGCTGGTACACAAATCACTGCAAATGTTGAAGTGAACGATTTATGTGCTCAGTACCTTTCTAGTCTGTGAGGGGTTGTACAAGCCTGCCCACTCTAACAGCTTTTTATTTCCTCAGACTTTCTGAGATACTTTGAACTCTGTCATAAATATGATTTCTAGCCTGTTTACACAATGGGATGATTCATGCTAAAGTGGTTGATAGAAAGAGGATGTGTTATAATGAATGGTTTATTTTTTTCTAATGTCACTCTGTAAAGGAGAGACTTACTCAGTGCTCCTCCTGCAATTTTAGAAGACCCTTAGCAAGCTGACCAAAAATGTTTGTCTTACTCTCTGTAATGTTAACTGTGGAATATGTAGTTCTTATTGATGGGTAAACCAGTTAATAACAGTGTATAATAAGCCAGTGTAAAACAATTAATAACAATGGAGTTACATCCATAATTTGTGATCAGGCATGTAATCAGGTAAAAGTCAGCCCCAAATTCTCACTCCCTGATGCACTTTCTGGTCAGGAGCTTCATTTAAGACTCTCCCAACCCTGCAATCCCTAGTGCAAGTGAACCTGTTGCAGAAGTCAGTGACAGCTTTACCAGTATCCGAGCATTAGGGACAGCTTATATATAAGAGCCTGTAATTAGTCTTGATTTGGGACATTAAAAGATTAATCCTTCAAGCATCTTACCATCTGTAACCACATGCATACTGCCACTGCAGTCAGTACACTGTTGTGCCCATGGTGGGGCCACTTGTGTGCGGGGGGGTATGTCTGGGACTAAGGGAGAGATGAGGGCTCTGCTCTTGCAGTTTATCTGATGTGGAAAATCTGAGGGCACTGGGTCAGACATGAGCTGCTTTTAAACTTCTCAGCATGAGGGCTGTGCCTACAGCTGCTTAGGAATTTCCCATAAAAACAATTTGTCAATTGAAAGCGGAATTTCCACAAGAACAAGTTTTCCGCTGGAAAATCTCCATACTGCTGGTTGTTTTTTTTGTTGTTGTTGTCGTTTTGCTGTTGTTTTCCCATGGAAATCTCTGAATGAGCTTATATCTTTACAGTTCAAATTCAAGTTTCCCAATTTTTTTTTTCTTCTTCTGGTTATTTAAAATGTCTATGGGGGTTGTAGAGCTCTTGGATGCTATTTGAGATTAATGGGGAATAAAAAGTAAGTACATTTAAGTAATTGTAAAATTGGCTATGGACTCATGATCAAACTGAAGGACTCCCACATACACTTCTTGCTTTATTGCCTGCCCTAGCTGTCCCTATGAAAGGCAGCTGGTTAATGGCTGGGACATGACTGTAGGTGACCAGGCAGCTGGTCATAAATATATGGGGAGAGGATTGCTGCTGACACCAAGGTGTTCACTGTATCACACACCTTATGGATGAACATTAGAAAAGAATGAATGCACATACCACTTTTATTCTTTAAAGTGACAGTTTGAGTAGTTGACCAAGATTTGTAGTAGATGCAGTCTTCTCCTTATGGTACTGTGTCTCTAGACGTCTGTGAATCTTTTTCTTGCTATCCCTTATCAGTTCTTCATCCTGTTCTCACTTAGACTAAACCTTTGGCTGTATCGCATGGTGACCAGCTGGCAGATTTGGTGATCGTGGCTGGTGGCATGCACAGAGCACTAGCCCCTGTTTTCCCTGAGGGAAATGTCCTCCCAGGAGGAAACGGGCTGTACCAGAAAGCTTCGTGACAGCCACTGCACCAGAGGAAGCTTGCTAGCTACAAGAGGCTGAAGGCTGGTGCGGATTTCTTCACCTCATGCACATAGGAAGCAGCATGGCAGATCTCTGACTTTCCTTCAGGCATCTGCCTCGGTGCTTCTCAGACAGGCACCGGAGTTGTGGTTAAATATTACAGTCTAACCTTTTACTTGCTCACAGACCAAACAGGAGCTAAGTAGCTTTAAGCCATTAGCTCTGTTTTAAGTCTTTCTTCCACGGGACAAAGTACAGTTGACTCTCAGTCATGGTGTAGCTTCCAAATGAATGACTCAGGATGAGAATCCCAGGCTGCTCTTAGCTGCAGCAGAGCACAGTGCCAGTGCATCTAATAGAACAGATTAGTGAAGTTGTTATTCTCTGTCCCTCATTCTGCCCCTCTCATGTGATTCCTTCTATCTCCTACCCTGTCTTACTCTGTCACTCTTTTGTTTTGGCCATGATAATTTTCACTGGGTAGCCTGAATCATGTTTCTGAATGCTGACTGGTGGATCTGAACCTTCTTGCTTCTGGGAGGATGGGAGTGACAGCTTATGAAGAGCTCACTTGGCTGTGAAATCAGGAGGGCTTTTTGAGAGCTGCCTTTGCCATTAGCCCCGCCAGCATCCCCATTCTCACCAGAGGGTGCTGGGAGCTACCTGGTCCCAAACCCTTCTGCATCCCCACTGCTCAGCTTCCCTGGTGGCACTGAGGACGAAGGTGACAGATCTGAATCGAAAGGACTGGTCATTTACTCTTTGTTTAAATATGTAAAAAAAATTCCTTTAGGAGATACAAGTACAACTTGCTGGCATTCAAAGGAACCCTGGATAGTTTTCCATTCTAAGAGCCAAGATGGTAACCAAAAAGCAGAACATAGTTTCAAAGATGACACAGTGTGACACCACAATTTCCACCTGTGTGCTGTCCATTGTGGAAAAAAATGAAGCCCATCTCAATTTTAACCCTCTGTACTAAAAGAGGTGGTGCTCTCCACTTATAATCGAAACTGGAGATTACATTCATCTGTAAGAATTTAGACTGAGAGAAGGAAGTATCATAGCAAGTATTCAGACCGTTTAGAAAGAAAAAAAAAAATTAGCAAAATGCACATTGGTGACAATCAGTTTTATTTCACAGTTGCACTGCAAAAACTATGAATGGCCTCAGTCCTAAATTTAAGACAGGCAGAAATTGTTCTGTTTAGCATGTCCTAAAATTATACAGCACAGAAATACTTTGGGGAAGTGTAAAAATTAATTCTCTTTTTTTTTCAAAAGGCAGCTTAAAGGAGAAGGAATGCTGATGTGGAAGTATGAAATAAATGCCATCTCAATAACAATTTTACCAACTGTAGGGAAGAGTCATACGCTTCACATCCTTGTTATAAGATTGTTGGAGAAAATACTCCCACTCGGATAGAAATTCACTGTAAACAGCTCTCTTGCTGCTAGAGTTGATGTACTTTTGAGGTTGCAGTGGCTCTTAGAAGGAGCGGAGCGCGTTGTGCAATAACGTGACCTTATGTTGCATAGACACTTCCAGTTTTGGAATGCGAGATGTCTGAAACTGGGAGTGGGTGGACAAGAGGTGGAGCCAGCCAGGAGCCTGGGTGGCTGTGTTTCTGAGAAACTCTCTTTTGCTGGTGAGTACAGCTAATTTGCCAAGCGTATGGCTAAAGCCCTGAATAGTGCCAAGTTGAGCCACTAAACAACATTGAGTCACAAATGGACGTGGAGCTATAGGGTGATATTTTGGAAGTTAAATGTGTAAAATTTAATTGAAAACAAGGCTGAATTCTTTCAGACCTGAAACCACAGCCTTCCAAAATGCGTCAGAGGCTCTTGATGCTGCAGCGAGGTCAGCTTCCCTCCCCCCCACCTGTGAGTCAGGAGAACTCTATTAAAGGAAGCTTTTATTGGAAGCTGTCAATAGAGAGGTAGGCAACATGCAGTGGGAATGAGTTTGGATCCTGTGCCTACATAAATGGGCACCAACAGGGAGAAGATAATTTTCTGGAAAAAAGAGGGATACTCAGGAAGGAATAGTATTTGAGCAAGAGGTAGGTTCACCTGATTTCACCTTCTCTCTAATTAAAACTAGGATTCAGGGTCTGCTCAAGCTGGCATTGTATCACTTTCTCAAGAGGGACAAAGTCTATGTCTCTTGTGAGCTCAGTGCCCTCAGTGCTTATCCACAGTTCCTTCTGTATCTGCTTGTGCTGAAAATCCCAGAAAAATAACCTTGGAACAGCTCAGTTCACTGTAGATTGAAAAAGACAACCAAGGAGGAAACAAAGTGTTGGATGGGTGGGGATTTCAGTGGTGTGATCTTGATTTTCAGGCAATGCAGACACTTTCTGAAATGGAAACTTTCTGGGGCGTAGTCGTGCATTTACTCTTTCCTTTGCTATAAATCCAGACCTGCTCAAGGGTGGATCCATGCTACTGGGACTTGAAGATGTCAGTGAATATATCACTAATATGAATGCTGTCCCATTCATATTAGTGATCCTTTAACTTTTTCCTTATTGTTTGCTACTGCTGTTATTACCCAGACTGCTCTAGCAGAGTGTTGGCATAGATAAAATGCCTGTAACAAGCAGAATTTTAACAGCTGGGACCTGTGGTTTTAAATGTGCTCTTCTTTTAATGCTGGCAGGTGCTCTGTGCTTCCTGAATTCACTGTTAACTGCTACTGGAGAATAAACATCTTGCAGCAGCTTTGTGATTAGAAAGATACCCCTAGTACTAATTTACAGTATCACCACTTTTAACTGTTTCTATGTGAGACTGCTAGCAGAATGAAAGAGATCCTGGAAACCATCTGAAGTTATTTAATTCATGACCTGTCAGAAAATAAGGGTTTGGGTTGCAATCCTGATGAGCACCCTGGGTGGAAAGTAGAGCATGGTCCTGGCTGTGCAAAGAGCTAAGCTGCGCGGGCCCTCAGCACGCCGGGTGGCACTGCATTTGAGTGATTTTCCTGAGATTGTCCCACATGGAGCATTCTGCTATGTTGAAAGCTTTTGTTGTACTGATTTGATCCACTTTCCAGTTCACTGGTGTAATATTTCACTGGTGTAATATGGTGAAATATTAATTTTCCCACAAGATGATTCAAACTGCATAAAAAGGGTAAAGAAAAAAGGCTGCTCTTCTTTACACCTTTAATTTTTGCGTCAACGTTAAGATTTGAATTTAAATCCATGGGCGGTGCATTTTACAAGCAACTTCAGCAGTGCTTTGTTCCTAGAGGTTTTAAGTAACCTTTTCTTCAAAAAATGAAAACCGACTGCGTGCACTTGTGGTGTCCCTCTAACTGTCAAGCATTCATTAGCAAACACTCAGGCAAATGGACCTCTTTATGCAGGTATGTCTGAGCCTCTTATGTGGATGTATTCACCTGGGCCGTTTGAGATGGAGAAAATACACTGCTCTTGATAGACTAGATACTGGGGCCAGTATCTGCCTGAAATTAGTTTTATGTTTTCCATTCAGAAGGTGTTCAGTATATAGGTAGTCATGGAGGAAAAAAAGACCAGAAATATGTAATCCTAAAGTGTCAGGCAAGGCAATGGTTTATCTGAGCTGTATGATGAGGGAAGGAGGAGGTGGGCAGACAAACCAGAGTACAGCAGCATAGGCTCCCAGAAAGGGCACAGAAGTGCAGGTGGTGGCCACTACAACGGGCAGAGGAGCTCCTGGATGTCTCATGGGATCTCACTGCTACATTCCCCTTTAGTGTGATTCAGCCAATCATTTCCCCATTGGACAGGATGGAAGTATGCTTCCTCTGGCATCCGCCTGGTCGCCTGCACTCCAAACCTGCTCTGAGCACCCAGTAGGAAGCATGGCTGCTTTTGATCTTCGATGGCATTCTTGTGGCCTTCCGCTGCCCTTTGCGTTTTGCTGCAAGGTCCTGGTGCCATCAGGCTGCCGGATACTAACGTAACTGCAGCATCTTTCAGATGTCATGTGAAACTGCAATTAGGTTCACATCAGTTCTGTTCTTACTACCTTTTTTTGCTAAACAGATTTATATAAAATATGGAAGTCCAAACCCTATCATAAGATTAGATTTGACATCCTTGAACAGATCAAGGAGAAAAATAAATTGTTACTCTGAAGAAAGCTATGAATTAAAATACCAGACTGATAGCTTCTTTGCTTTTAAGTTTTGTGGATCAGAAATCAGAGGCTGAATTTTGGATCAAACATCCTTAGTGGTTTGGCAATCAAATACTCCCAGCTCGTGAAGATGCAAACAGCAGCTCCTCTGGCTTGCTCTAATGAACCAGCAGCTCTTTGTTGGTGCTAGCAGAGCAATTAGGCTCCCTGATAGAAGAGTGGTGTTCGTTACGCAGTTGCATCCCAGTGATTTGGGTTATTTTACTCAAGCAGACCTCACTGATCCACAATTAAAATGGCATTTTCATCTCACACTTAGAGCCTGAGAAGAAGCTTTTGAAGATCTTAGTTACTCTGATGATGAGCTTTGTGGAAGAACCAAATCAAACAAGGGTCTTTTGTTGCAGCAGTTGGGTCATGAACTGAGACAGTTGGCTACTTCATTATAGCAAACATGTAGGTGGCCTTTTTCATGTTTTGAGATCCAAGAGAGGAGCTGTGACTTTGCTGACACCTTTGAGGGGAGTGGAGTCAACCCTTTGCAAAAGCAGGGTCGCATCAGCTGTGTCATGTGCAGCATGCACTGACAGTGAGCCCTTTCCTCTCAGATGCTTTGAAGTTACAGGCTTGGTCTTTCTGACAGGATCAGATCTGAGTGATAAGATTGCCCTGGGTTCAGGCAACTTAAAATCTGTCTGCAATTTTTTGCATCCATTTGATTGTGGTATTTATAGCTCATTTTTACCTGTGCTTTCTCTTTGGTGTAATGGTTACCAGTAGCCTTCTTTGCTAGTACTGGTTCAGCTCTGAGGGAAACACTGGATGTAATTTGGAGGATGATTAGAGTGAGATCTGTTCTTGAAACCCGAGTCAAGTTACCGATGAAACCTGAGTTTTGTTAATAATACATTGTAATTATTACTGCCAGCAGGGCAGATATCTCCTATTTCTCGTCTTTTCACTTGAGGGTCCTAGTTACATTGATCCATGTGCCTTCTCGGCCATTCTGCCCATTGCTCAGGTCTGCAAAAGGGAGGTGTCCCACCTCCTCCACCAGCTTTCTGCTTGAGCTTTCCCAGGGAGAGCAGTGCCTCTGTTGATGTCGGTGCGTTACACAGGCTGGGGCTCAGGAAGGCTGAGGGGAGGATACATGATCAACAGCTGAAGCAGCAGAACGTTAATAATACAAGACACCTAATTGGACCTGCCCTTTTGCCCAGCAGTGAGGACATGTGTCAGTGTGCAGCAGGCGCCATGCCCGTGGCAACGTGCTCCCACCTCGTACAGGTCTTCACAAGGAGAAACAGCATTGTGACCTGAGCCGCTTGCCCGCTGTAATTGCCAGTAGAGCATTAATCCTAACCTTTCACAGACGGCATCTATTGCTTGGCCTCGGAGATGGCGGCCAGATTGGAGAGGTGACATAAATCACGGTGTGCCTTACACGTTGGTGAGTGGGAGGGAAGCGCACACTGGTGACAGCGACATGGCGCAGGGGCGGGAGGGGGAAGGCTGTGGCAGGAGAAGCAACCTGCAGCACCGTGAAGGAAGATGTGAGAGAGCGCAGCCCCTCATTACTTAATGCTGGGTCTTCTCACTGCCTCCCGTGGTGCCCCTTCCAGCCTCCCCTGATGCCCTGTACTGGCACCCGCTGCTTCCATTTGTCCACAGTGAGGAGCCCCTGCCCAGGGTGCAAAATCAGTGGTCCTGTCGCCAACTGTGGACTTTCCTTTTGTGGGAAGTGCCATTGCGGAACCACCGTCCCACCGAGGTGCAGGTCACCACCATGTCCGGTCTCTTGCCCCATCTCTGCAGTGTGCTTGTGGAGGCACAAGTTAGGGACTGACTGACATTCAGGACAATAACTTTCCAACACCCAGAGTTTAAACAATGCAGTTGTCCAGTGGAGACAGCCCATAGCAGGAACTTACCAAAGGAAAAGCTACCACCTGGTTCTGTTTTACTTCTGTTCATTATCTTGCCTGTATCACGACCAAGTGTTACCTATGACAGTGAAAACAGTTTTTGTATCCTTTGACCCTCCATGGGGGGGGTTGTGCTGCCTCAGCAGATCCTCATCATCGTTTGGGCAGCAGAGAAGGCAAGGAGAAGATGAGCCAGCAGCCCTGGAGCCTCCACGGAAGGAGGGAGAAGACTCTGAGCAGGGTTGGGCTGGACATGGTCATGCAGCCCCTTGCCCTGCTCTACCATGATATGTGACTGCTCCATTCCTGCCCTGTCTGCCAGCTCTGCCACTGCACACCAAACCCACCAGGGCATGGGGCTGACTGAAAATTGCCATTTCTTTCCCTCAAATTAGTCTCAGGTCAGCACGTTCCTTGGTTTTATATTAAAGAGGACCCAGAGGCCAAAGGCCCATGTGGGTGTAAGGGGGCTGGGGTGGTACCTCACCCGGGACCCCTGGGATGGTGCCCCCAGCACGCAGGGAGCTGGGGGGGGACAGCTGGTGGACTCTACCCACCCCGTGCAGCCAGCCCAAGGGTGCAGAGCTTTGGGGAGAACGCACCAGCCTATTCTACACAGAAAATTCCATGTAATAACAAGTATTTTCTTAAGTGTACAGCAGAGGTGGTTTTTCATTCTTCTAATACGCTTCCCTCCTGTTTGTTTTGTTTTGTTTTTTATTTAAATAGGTGAAGTCTTAAAGCAATAGGTGATATATTACTGTTACTTAAACAGAATTTCTGCTCCAAATTTGAGGGGGGGAGAGGGTTTTGATCACTATGCTTTTAACTTTATAACTTAAGAACCTCACAGTGATTGAGGGTATGTGATCCTGTCTCCTATTAACTTCATGTAAATGTACTGCCAGAGTACAGTCTTCAGTATTTAAACCTATTAATAATTATTTTTACATTCATATTTCCTCTGATATAATAACATTTACTCTCCATTTCAGATAAAAATTAAATTGTCCGAAGAATAACATCAGCAGCTGATTTATCTTGTATGGCAATGTTTATCTATTCTAGTTAAAAAATCGGTGACTATTAAATTTACTGCTAAGGCATAGGATGAAAAGTCAAAAACTATGCTGCTGAACAAAAAATGGTTGCATCAATGGGAATTAATCACACCATATCAATAAAAGAGCATGCTTACAACTTTCCATTAGATTTAATGTTAAAAATATAATCGTGTTAAATTCAATTACATAAAAAAAAATTAAAATCAGAAGAAAAAATCGTAATGTCAGAATAATAATTTTAATTGAAGTTGGCAGTGTCTTGCAGTGGGCTTTTTTTTTCCTGTTGTAAATGAGAGAAAAGGTCTGTTATAAACTCATGAGGTTTTGTTTAACCCCAGTCCCAGAAAAATTGATGTGAGGTATTTGGAGCCACACAGGAAGGCTGCATAATAATGAAACAAACCCTTCATGTAAGCATCAGCCAAAGGATTTGTGATACTAAATAGAAAAAACATAATTGTAGAAAAGACTGTTTCCTTGCACATTTCACGTGGAGCACTAGAAAGCTGGCATGTGTATTACTTCCAGTAGTAATATTACAGAAATGTACTTGGAACAGTTGCAGGCATTCTTAAGAAAGTCCTTGGGACCTGTTTTGGTGTCCCCCTGGTTCAGGGGAAGCAGAACTCATGCTGTGCAGAAGCACAAAGTCCCCCTGGAAGGAGAGGTTGCTGAACATCTCTGAACATCTGTGCTGAACATAGTTGTGGCTCATCCTGTTTGAGTTAAACCTGTGAAAGTGTCAGATACTAAACTGTATCACCCGGCCAGACAGTCGTTTATACTCATGCCACGTTATTAGGCAGCATGGGAGTACCTTAAGTGGGAGTAAGTTATATTTACACCCTTCCTAAGAGCTCCTTTGTGCTGGTAAAGTGATGTAAACGGGCCTTAGAGTGTACGAGACTTGCAGAACAGGGCTGTGAAAGTGCAGCTGCATCTCATCTGTCCTTAGGCCCATCCATGTGTGTGCTTCTGGGGGGGGCACAGCCTCTTCTCGAGGGCACTGCTGGCTCAGACAGCAGACCTGCCACAGGACACGTCGCCCTTCCTTCGGCTCTCACAGTCTCATTTCTGGTCCCTGGAGAAGCTTGCTGGTACAGCTCTGATTTTGTTTCTGAATCTGTTTTCTAGTCCATTGGGCAGTGCTAGGATGTCTTAATAGCTAACTCTAGTTTATTTGTTATGGGATGTCAGTGTGCAAAACCCATGTGGAAGATCTACCTGATCTTCTCAGATTTAATCTTTTTGTAATCTCAGTGAAAAAGGAACAACTTCAAAATCTGAATTTTCCCCCCTCGTGTTCTCAAGTTTCTCAAGTTATGTTTAGAAACGGGAAGCTATTTTGCATAAAGGTAAGACTGTGTTTTTAACAAGAAAAGTTGGTGTTAGACCGGTTAAATATACCCACACAGTCATACTCAGTGGGTAGTCCTGGCTATTTTTAGGCTTTATTTTTGCCTCTCTTTATTTATTTTCTTTTAGTGACACCTCCACGGTACCTTCAGCTCATAGTGAGGCACCACTTCCTGTGCCAGTATGAAACTTGCAATTACAGGAGGAGTCAATCTTGTCAGGTGTCATTTATCAGGCATTGCAGAGGGCTGGTTCCAGAGAAGGAAGAACAAAGCTTAATGAAAAGAGAGAGGGAGACGCAATCTCTTAATAATTTGCCCTTTGCAACAACAGACCCTTATCTGATCACCCACGCTCATCTGGCTGCTGACGCTGTACTTGCTTCATTAGTACGAGCTATTTTTACACATTTGGTGTCTTTTGAGGAACCGAGTGGGCCTGCTGGCTTGTAGTGATTCACCATCTCCAGGCGAACATGGTGTCCTCAAATCCTGCAAGGATGGCAGGAAGAGAGAAGTACAGGGAAGAGTTCAATTAAATAAGCAAGTTGATTGTCTTAGGTGCTCTGAGTGCTAAACCACTGCATGTTAGTCTTAAGGAAAATAGCCTATGTGCACTGATTTGCCACAGTTTTTCAGATTGTTAGGGGCTATCCCAAGGAATATTTAGTTATTAATTAGTACAAGAGAAGCTTAGCAAACATGAAGCCCTATATACTTGTGCCTATACTCTATATGTTAATTTCCTTTTCTGTAAAGAGAATGTTGGGGGCTAGAGCAGGAGATGTTTAGGAGTTGAACCTGACAGTCTTCAAAGGTCCCTTCCAACTCAAACCACTATGATTGTATGTTGGTGATGCTTTCTTTTTGTTCGTAGTGTGCAAGTGTCATTGCTATGTCACAAGAACCCCAGAACCCTGGGCCAGATCATTAGCTGATTTCCACTTCTGACAATGGAAAGAAAACTAAATTGGGTGAAATGTGCCAAGTGTGATGCAGGAAAAAGAGAACCCTGTACTAAGTTGCCTCGCATTTTCTAGAGCTTGAGCAGTGGTTTCTTTGCCTTTTGATAGACCATTAGCCCTGAGAATGTCCTCTTAGAGCCTGCTGAGCTCACACTTGGTGGCTGATACTAAGACTTTTGCTGTCCTTAATTCAGCTTGACCTGGGTAAAAGTGATTTGGAATCCAGTTGTGCCGCTCAATAAATACAGGACAATAGTTTCCTAGTGCAGGTTTCCGTGGAGGAGTTTCAAAAGTTGGTGTGATGCCGGATACATACATGAAACTGGAAGGTGCTCTTTATACTAGGAATGCCCTGTAATACTGCACCACAGTCTAACCTTGTCTGGTACGAAGTCATCATGAAACCTGATCAGTGTCTTTCCCAAGAAATGTTTTGGGCTTTATTGTGTTGCACTTGTTGAGAATCTGTAACTGAGCTGTCAGCTTGGCCTGTCCCTCAGATATCAACACAGCTCTGTGGAATAGCAGAATTTTTATATGTGGATTCGGGCCTTTTGGTAGACCTTCATCTTTTCAGAGGTGTTTGCTTAGGAGAGCGATGCTCATATTAATAAACACAGTTGTGTTTTGCGGAAAGAAACCTAACTGCAAAGAGTGATACTTCATGTATACCTGCATAATGCATCAGGAAGCATATACCTATTTAAATGAGTTTTTTTCAGGAGGTGTTCTGATGCAATTCGATATTATACATATTGACTTCCAGTGCTTCATGTAATAAAAGAAGGAAGTACTGTAAAATACGGCCAGTTCTCAGAGTTCTCGTGTCTTTAATTTTAAAGAGCTTCATTTTTTCTTTTCCCTGCTAGGCATCCTGAGGGTTATAAAGAAAGTGACATCTTTGAATATGCAGTCTAATTAATGTATTTTATATTACCTCCGTAGTGGTCAAATTCTTCAGGCAATTCTAAGTGACTAGATGTGCTACAGCAAAATGTCTGTACTGAGTCACTAGTCAAAATAAAACATCCTGGCTGCAGAGTAGTGACTGTTGTGACATCTGTGGGATATATGGGATTTGGGGCTTAATAGCTGATCTCACCTGAACTTTAGCAAAATATTCAGAATGGATTGAAATAAAACTGCTGCAAAGGCCCCTTCTACTTTGGATGCAAAAAACTGGGAAAAAAAGTGGCAAGAACATGCTACTGATGTTTAGCATGGATCTGTTTTTGTTTTGACATGTGGTGACCACAGGGTTTAGTAAACAATGACAGGTTTTAAAATAAACTTGTATAATAATTGGTGTGAGTAAAAAACGAACACAACCTCAGATACTATAAATGTCTTTCTATGTAATTTTTCCTGGGGTGAGAGCGTACATCAGGGGTAGTGCATTTGCTTGTTCAAGAGAACATTTGAAAGACACTTATATTTTCATGTGAAATGCAAGTGGCTTCTTCTGACATGGTGTGAAAGGAGGCATAGCTGTTCGCAAAATCTGCCATGGTTGCATAATTAGGATTGCATAACTTTTAAACATAAAAAGTCTCACTTCCCAGAAAATGTGGTGATATTTTCCCTCTAAGATGAAAATGCTAGGCAAAGGCCTGATATCTGCCTAATATTTCCATTTTCAACAGAATAATAATTACTTTATATCTAAAAATGATGCAGTATTTACACAAATTTTGATTTACTTTTTTTCCTGGGAATGCTTGGGGAAATGCTGTATGGTATCTTAGCAGGGATTTGACAGTACAGGTCTGTTCACCCCAGCAGCTGCCCACGGTTCCAGTTCTTGTGTGAAAATAAAGAAACATTTCAGCTTTTGCATGTCATTTCAGTTAGGAAGACTGTTCTATCTAACAACTTTAGCAGTTTGAACTCTCCAGTGGCACTGCTCTTACCATTCTTACTGTAGATAATGTTTTATAAATCTAGAAATTACTACGAATCACATCCAGACGGGAATCTTGCTCTTTGCATACAGTGCTGCTAAATTCATAGCTTAGTTAATATGTTCTTTATAAGGTGAGAAATTTCCCTTTCTGATTCACGTTTCTTTGTGTTGAACTGAGACAAAATTATTTTGTCTAGTAATTTTCACCAGTTCTTGCAAATGCAAAACTTTCATTGCAGTCCCAATGGCACCATGTAGAATCGTTGGTTAGTGTCTGAGCCTTTGCTTTTCACAATGACTTCAGGTATTTAGCCTTGGGGGGGCTACATAACGCCTATTTGTTAATGTTACAATAGTTTGGGGGCAACAGCACTGGATAGTGCTCCATTTCTTTTCTACACTGGGGGCATGAAAAAAAAGTAATCCTCCCAACAGTGATCAGAAACTGTTTTACACTTTTATGGTTTGGCACAGTATCCTTATGTTCAATTGCTGTGGCTCTGAAGAAAGTGGGAGTTGAATTTCTGCTGATGAAGAGAGCAGCCCAAGAATTAAGAGCACCACTTTGGATGCTACCCTACATTTTTAATGTGTATTTAGTAAATAGTTTACTTATTACTTAACTCACCCTTGAGAGAAACTTATTCTTCTGCAGGTTAGGACCAATTGGATTAGGCATCATATAAAACAGACTTCAGCTGTCAAAAGTAGTGTTTAAAGAGGACCTTAGGGGTGAACATCTGTTTCTGACTGTTGTCTGCATGGGAGCTGTTCTCACTCTCATAAGTCACTGCATACTGTGAATCAAAATAAAATTTGGAGAGTGTGTGCAAAAAGACTGATATTTTTGTTGTCTTCTGAAATTCTAATAACACTGGAAGTGTTGTCTGTCAGATCTGCTGTTTCCCTGCTGTCGCATTTTAAGGTCCACATAGGAAAATAATTGGTGTTTTACTAATCCGCTTTCATTTTTTAACTTGTTCCCCAAGGAAACAAGTAGCAATGTGAGCATATTAGCAGTTTACACATTTCTCTAGTTTAGTTTCATATCTGAATAATCTAAATCTTTTGCTTTTGTACAGAGATAGATTTAGGATGTTTGTGTCAGAAGACAGACAGAACAAGTAGATTTTATATTATCTGACATTGCTTAAGCACCGCTGACAGACTTTTATGTGCACAGCAAGGTTAGGTAACCAAAACCAAAATATTTACCTGATCCTTAAAAGCAGTGGGATCAGAAAGATCCATTAGCTGCTAATTGACTGACAAGATTGTTTGTCCTCTTGGCTGTTTTAGCATCTCTTTGATAGTGGGTTTTTGTTCAATTCAAGAAGAGCTGTGATTCATTTGCGAACTTCTAGCTATAAAGAAGTGTTTAAGATGACTTTGGCTTCTGTGTGGCTTTTTTTCTCTTTTTTTTTCCTTTTTTTTAAAAATTTTTAATAGTCATCCTGTGGAAATAAGTCTGTGTTCAGTTGGACTTTGGCAACGTGAAGACTTTTTTTATACATTTTTTCCATCCAGTAGTAATGTGTACATTCTGTATGATGCTGAAACAGGAAACAGTGATGTACTTAAAGTGAGCAGTCCTTGTCATTATAGTGAAAAGGTCAGTATTGAACCATTTCTGCTGTAGGCTTCTTCTGTGGCTTCTTAAAATACACTAAAATTTCAGGGGATTTGGGGGTGCTATTTTTTTACAGAGAGTAGCAATTTAAAACTGCATTTGAGATACTTAACATGACAAAAGCTGAGTGTTTTGCTGCAGCTGTGCTCTAAACGTTCATGATGCAAGCCAGTATCTCCTAAAGAAAATCACCCATGTTTTCTTACTACCATGCAACTGAACATCTATTGCAATGTATGTTGTGAATTTCTCTGTAGACAATGTAGAGGTGTTGGGTTATTTTTTTTTTCACGTTGTAACAAATAACCACAGATATTTAGCATATAGGATATAAGAGCATAAACCTAAGTGATGTCTGATTTGATTTGATGAGGGGTAAATCAGCAATTATGTCCTTGGATTTGTGACTTGTTGCTTCAGATTCATACCAGGGTGCTGTAGAGCAGAACTTGTCTCTTACTTTTACATGCTGTTGAAATAATTTGTCTCCTTTTTGTTGATTTTAGTCAAATATCATATCCATTCAAAGAAAGCTATTTGAAGTCAAATGGAAGACTTGTTTTGTACCTGATTTTTCTGTAAGGCCACCAAAGAAGGGATAGAGTGTGCCTGACCTCTGAGTTCGTAGGATAACATTCAGAGGAGAGAAGGGGAGCTTCTTCTTCGCAGCATGTGTCCATTGACTTTTATTTGAAATGTCTGAGACAGATTGAAGTTCCAATGGTTAAGGTTAATGGATGTTAAGAGTACAACAGATTTGATTATGTATTTGTTTTCTCAGTTTGCTTCAGAATGCTTTTAAACAGCCAGGTACCAGTTATGTCTTCAACATACTCAGATAATGGTCTCAGATAATAGTTTGAATTAAGATTAAGGTGAGTTTGATAAAGTATTAACATGAAGAAAATAATCAATACTACTACAGCTTACAAAAATGTGCTGTTATATGCCATCTCTCAATGGCTGAGATTCTAGAAGAGTGCTCAAAATCTGTGCCAGATGTAGTGCAGTTACTGAAATAATAATTGCACAAATCAGGATGCCAGGTTTTATACCACTTCTAGTTTCACATGCACAGATTCTGTCCCTTGAAAGCAGCAACTACCAGGGACACAAAAGTGTGTTCACAGAAACCTGGAAGTAAAAGCCTGAAGTTGATGTTTGGTGACAGTGAGCTTGCAGTCTACACTTTGATGCTCTGTGACTGAATCCTCTCAGCCAGTCCCCTCAGTTCCTGGCTTCTTGGGGAATCCATGTGAGCACTAGTGTTTACCTGACGTAGCAGCGGAGAAGACATCCTGCCCTGTAGCTTCTCCTCAAGTAAGCTTAATACAGTTTGTTGAATCATTGAATAGTAAATTCACAGTATACTTGCAGCACAGTATTTGTTTTTGTATTGGCTATTACTTTTAAATTACATTTTAAAAAAATACATTGTAATTATTAGTTCAGCTGCCCCAGCCTAAAAAACCCTGTTATTCTGAATGTTTCAGGTGGTTTTTAAAACTGTGATTTTCTGCCTGGTTTTGGAAAATGGCAATATTCTCAAGAGACCACTGAAATCTGGAGGGCAGGCAGAATGTTTGGGGGGAGAATTAAATTGAATGAATTAGAGTAGTGTCTTCAAATGTGAAGAACAACAGTAAATATAATACAGATGGTGGTAGATTAAAATAAATAGACCTAACTTGTTTTAAAAGGGCTACCAAGAAGGTATGGCTACCTTCTTGGAATTTCCTGGGTAAAAGGATGTCTTACAACTCCTGCCAAATTGCAGCAGAAGCCCAGGCATCATTGCATTCCCTAGTAATTCAAGATTTTGCCAAGTGTCAGTGGTTGACATAGGAATTTACAGTTGTTCCTGGAGGTGCTCAAGTATACAGGTAGAAAGCCAGCTACAAAACCACAGTCAGATGAGACCCCTAACCTGGGGCTGTTGGAAATACAAAGAGAATCTCACTAGGGAAGAGCAGGAAGCACTTTTACAGAACAGGGAAATTAAAAAGTATTTCTTCTTCTTCATCTTTTTAGTAAGTGCAGTTCAAAGACCACAAATGTGGTGTCAAGTAGTATAAAAAAGCTTGCAGTTGGTCATCCTTTTTTTCATTTGTGTAAAATGCCAAAGCTGTATACCCCAAGGACTCTATTCCTTTTGTTCTGTTGCTACATAACATCCTCAGCCCATGAATGAAAATATAACTTTGCAAAGAAGGATGAACACGTCCTTATCTATCTTCATGCCAGTTAAATCCTCCAGTTCAGAGATGCACACTGAATGCTGGTGAAGGGCTCTTCTTCAGACTTAGCCCAGCTATGACTTTGCCTAGCTAGAAGAAGGTACTAGGTAGAAGCTTGAGTACTGTGTTCAGTTTTGGATGCTATAGTATAAGAAAGACATTGAGGTGCTCGAGTGGGTCCAGAGAAGGGCAATAAAGCTGGTGAAGGGCCTGGGGAACATGGCTTATGAGGAGTGGCTGAGGCAACTGGAGTTGTTTAGTCTGGAGAAGAGGAGGCTGAGAGGAGACCTTATTGTGCTCTACAACTACCTGAAAGAAGGTTGTAGTGAGGTGGGTGTTGGTGGTCTCTTCTCTCAAGTAACATGCGATAGGACGATAGGAAATGGTATTAAGTTGTGCCAGGGGAGGTTTAATTGCATATTAGGAAGAATTTCTTTCCTGAAAGAGTGGTGAGGCATTGGAACAAGCTGCCCAGGGAGGTGATGGAGTCACCATCCCTGGAGGTGTTCAAAAAATGTGTAGAAGTGCTACTATGGGACATGGTTTCATGGCCATGGTAGTGTTGGGTTGATGGTTGGACTTGATGATCTTAGAGGTCTTTTCCAACGGTCATGACTCTATGATTCTATGATAAGAAGCTCTAAGTCTCTGCTTTAGTGGGGTTTGCAGTCTTCTTTTTTTTCACTGTGATGTCAACACCAAACAGTTCTTTGAGGAATAGCATTAGCAAAGCAAAGGGAAATGTGAGGTAGTATAGCAAGCCAAGGGTGTGCTGCCTTTCTTCCCAAAAGGCCAAGGCAATTTTCTTCTCAGTTGCAGGTGAGGAGGAGCTCAGAGGTGGCCTCTCTTTCTTGTAAGGCTGCTTGGCTGCTGGGCTTGTCCCAGACATAAACTAGACTTGCCTAATAAGGGTCTTGGCAGAGGTCTGTGCATGAGTGTAAGGATTTCATCGGAGGCACTGGATCTTGTCTGTACTAACACTTGCCCTGTAGAATACCAATTCTGCAGGGGCCACTTACTGTGTGTTTAGGACAGCTTTGTGCTGGCAGAGCTGGACAGAAAAGTTTTAAAACAGGGCTGGATCTGACCCTTAGTCCTTACTCTAGAGTCAATATTTATTCTGTATGGTGCACTCAGGATTTAGCCTGGAAGACATAAGCTTCCAATTTGTTCATCTGCAAGAGCTGTAACATGAGCTCCAAATTGAGAAGTAGTAAAAGTTGTATTTTGCCAAACTTTTATTTTAAAGCTATTGAGTGTAACCATTTTAATGGGACTAAAGGGAAAAAAAAAAAAAAAAAAAAAAAGAGAGGAAAATAAAAAGGAAAGAATAATTGTGGAGCTCTGCAGTCAACCCTATGTACATCCCCTGCATGCAGCTCACAAAGGCACCTTAGGAAAAGGAACGGCAGGATAATGCTCCTTTCTAGAAAGTTTTAAAAGTCTTGATTTAGTAGGTGCATCTGACATAAATGCAGATCCTGATCTCCCAGTAATCTTCTCATGTTCAAAGTTTTCATAGAAGTAAAACATCCCAGTTCGAAACGGGCAGATAGTGCAGTTAGTGTGACTGGGGGAGCTGGCTTGTGGGCCACATTCCTACTGGGAAACCTGGCTTGGCCCCCAGCCAGGCAGGACTTTTCAGCTCCTGTCAAACCATGATGTACTTAGTGCAACTCCTGTGCAGTTCATCTGTGTAGGTGGGCTTCTCTTCGTCACTCCAGAGAAGCTGAACCGTGCCAAAGGCATTAAAGAAAACGTGCGTTTTTATCATCCTTAGGTCCTTAGTTTGAAATATGTCATACTTGAAATATAGGGAGTTTCTCTCTATTGAATCGTTTATGTTTGAAGAAGAGCGATGTTGAAAAGTATATTTACAGTGTTTTCTAGTGGAGAAACATTAATGAGTTGAAAAATGGAAGGCTGTTGTTGGCTTAAGATAGGTCGTGAATGCAGGTAGATGAGATAGAGGCTCGACTGGAAAAAAACAGACAGAATGCAAACTACCTTTGCTGTGTCTGATGTTTCTCCAGTTAGGCCAGTCTCCCATTAGGGAGGGGGGGAAAAAAAAAAAAAGAAAAAAAATATTAAAGCCATCTTTGACACAGGATGAGTGGCAGCTTGAACCAAACCAGAATGATTATGTTGGTTCTGGAAAGGGATTTATTTTCCCCAGGAGAGTGGCTCTGACCAAACTTAAGCCATCAATAATCCCTGTAATTAGTCTATACCTGTTTCTTAGTGTAGGCTGAAAAATTACATAGAGCGTTCCAAAAATAGCAGGAACACAGAATGGCTTGAATTCTGTAACAGAGGGCTCAGTCCAGAACAGAAAATTGTTGGAAATATATCAGCATCATCTTTTGTTCAAATAAAACATTGCCATCACATTTCCATGACTTGCAGATTTCTTCTCCAAAGGTGCTCTCAGTAGGGGGAGTATGGAACAGAAAGGATACTCCCATCATCTAGAAATTTCTTCTTCACCATTTGACAATTTGCCTAATAAGGAGAAAATTATTTTTCTTTGAAGATGGCTAATAGCTTTATGCTCTCTCAGTGAGGAACATTCCCTCTCGTCCCTGTTTCTGCATCTTAAGCCACACATTTTCCTGTACATCCATGCTTGTATACTGGCATCATCGCTGACCCGCGATTCAGTTTAGCTCAGCTGCTGAAAATGGTTTTGCCACTTACCTGCCATTTTTTTCATAAGGCACTGCGGAGCTGCTCTGTAGTAACCACTTCTGATACACTGTAAATTACACAAAAGGATTTCTTTTTCCATTTGTAGTGACACTTGTTATATGAGGAAGTGGATTATGAAAATTTAAAAAAAAAAAATATTGGATTACTTTTTTCTTTTAGAGCATCAGACAAGAGAGTTATTTAAAAGCTATTAGCTCATCAAAGCTGAGTGACACTATGACCTAAAATATTCTGGGTTTTATTTGATATCTTGCTATTGGTTTTGTACTGTAGGGGATTTCTCTGTAGTTACAATTTAAAAATGTTACCCATATTTGACTAAACCAACAGTCCATTAACTATTGCTGTTCTAACTACAGATAAGTTATTTGTACAATTAAATAAATAATTGATAACAGGTTGCCCAGTAGTGATACTACTTATATCAAGTCATGGGAATTTACTAACATCCATTTGTTCTTTGAAAATGTTCTTAATTACAAAGATTTAAAAATTCAATTTTTGACTATTTTTTTTCTTTTCTAGACTTTACTGTTTTATCATTTGTTGATTTTATTCAATGGAGAAAGCATGAGTGCTCTAGCTGTTTTTCTGACAGTCTGTAATTGAGGACCAGTACAGTAGCCTGTATCCCATACTCTGAAACTAACAGTCCAGCTGGTTCTAAAGATGTGTTCTTTAGAGATGCTCTGAATTTGGTCCTAAATAAAAACCATAAAAAAAAGAAAGCCTTAATTGTTACTTTTGTGATCACAATTGAATAAATATCATTTTTGATGAAACAAAAGCAAATTTCTATTTTCAGGAGAAGATCTGATGAAAACTGGAATGCAGAGTCTTCTTTGATAGGTGAAATGCTCTTTAGGGCAGCGAAATGATGTTCGGGCTCCCTGTTCTCTGTGCCAGTCTTTTTGTCAGTACAGAGAGCAGCCTTCAGTCTGATGATGGTCAGACAGGTGTCAAATCATGGCAGTCACAGAAGTCTTTTAACCATGCGTTTGGTCTGTAGGTTTCCTCTTTGAGGAGGCAGCCACATACTCTTGGGCAGGATCCCACTGATGTTAACTGATTTGGAAACCTACTCCCATTTCACTACGTTTTCTTGTATCTGAGTGGTGACACCCTGACTCGGATTTTATTCTAGTCCCTGAAACGTTTAATGAGAGGCCTAGAGACTAAAAGTATTAGCTGGAGAGAGGCATTGAAAGAGGATTTGCCAATAGGATTCAGGGATAATCCAGGCTTAACAGAGGCGTAATAATGAAGAGGGACATTGGCAGCTCTCTTTTTACTGATTCGGGAAGGTGAGACTGTGTTAATTTAGACTTGCAGTTCTTCATCTGCACACTGTAAACATAAGCACTTAAAAATACTTATGCTCATATTCATCAAAGTGCGGTTGCTCAGACTCTAAGACACAATGTGAAATTTTTCCAGGGGTTGGATAAATGAAATTTTCAAGTGTCTACCAGAAAGAACAGAAAGCTCTCTTCAGCATTTGTACTTAATATCAAGAATTTCTTATGACTGGTTTGTTTGTTTGTTTGTTTGTTTTCCAGGAAATTTGAAGATAGTCATGTCTATTAGATGCCTAGAAGATGCAGGTAATTGTTTTATACTGAAAAAAACCCACATATATTCCCGTTACCTATGTGTTTTCCTGCACTGTGCCAATGTTTCTTCAAGCCAAATGAAAAATATTCTGGTATCTCTAATAGTGCTTTTTTTTTAGCCTGTTCCTTGCTATTGTAAAATCATGACTGTCTTTACAGTTCTCACTGTTTCATCCAGAAAATGTCCTGTGTTTGGATAATATGGAAGCAGGAAGCCAACATTGTTCTTCAAATTCAAATGCTGTACTTGTCTATGAAAATCAGGCCACTGAGCTTTTCTTCTTTCTAATAGAACTGTGGAAACCTATAGCATTAAATCATAAAAAGTGCATGTATACCTGGATGGAAATGTTTCAACAGTGAAATTAAAATGCTAAAGTCACATAAACACAGTCATAGCTCATTTAGCTAATACATGTTTTTTCTCTAGCAAGACTTTCTCACTAAAATTAAATATAGTGATTGGAAGATGGAGATGTGGAGAGGTACCAATAGTGCTGTGTTTCAAATGCTTATTTGATGTCTGTTTTTGATGGTTTAAAAATAGTTTAAAGGGGGTGATCAACATCTTCTTGCAAAACCAGTTAGATGATGTAAGGTAAGAAGTACTTCACTTTAGCTAACTTAAAATTTGGTATATACTCCAGGTTAGTTATCTAGGATTTCTGCCTGCAATGAGGATTTCTAGCCAAGTGTGGGAAACAAGCAGCTCCATAGCAGAGAGCCATGTGCATAGACATCCTCTATGTCAGAAGCACCCATCACAATATGGAAAGGTCTCTCCATTGGAAGCACCAATCCCCCTTCTCTGACTTTAGTGGAAGGCCAGGTGATTAAAGTGCGTGTCTCTGTTTTCAGCAGTGATTTGCTGAAAGAGCTTGGAAAGTAGGTGGTGGACTTTCTGAGAATCAGGCCTTTAAACTGTCCCCAGAAAGCCTCCCAAAGCTACTGTTTAATTTGGAAAGTATAGATCTCTGTTTTCTGTTCCTAGGACTTTCATTAAGTAGTGATTATGCTTGTGTGCAGTCTCTGGAGCCAATCTTTACTGTGTCTGCTCACAAAAGGGAGTTTTGTGAAGTGTAGTTACCTTTGCTCAAGTCCCTCAATACTTTTCATGTAAGCCTCAATAAACGTGCAACTGACTGCATCGATGTTATTTAGCATGGCTGTATTAATTTGCATGTGGGGTTTCTTTGTTTTTGATTTTTCCATACAGATAGCTGTGTCACCATGGAAGAGATGAAGAGAACTTTGCTCTAGTAGATCAGAAATATCTCTGGGTCATTCTGCATCTCACTATTTAATAACAATGGAAAATGTCCAGATGCTATAACAAGTCTTTGCAGATGTATAATAAACTGTTTAGGAAAGTTCCTGCCATGAACAGAGCTGCATAGTACTCACATTAGTGTACAGACACAAATCTAATGCCTATAGACTACTGCGTGGAAAGTTCCAAAGAGAAAGAGAAGTCTGTGAACTTAAAACAGCCCTGGAAAAATGGGAGCAACAAAAGTTTAAAAAGCACAGCTTTGGACACACTCCATGTGTCTGCACAGCTTTCAAGTGAACTAGCACTTAAGACCTTGTGTAACAAAATGGACTCTGGGGACACAGCTATAGGGCAAAAAGCTACCTCAAGGTCTGGAGAAACTGCTAAAGTACCAAGTAGATGGAGGCAAGAACATTCAGCTGTTATTAAGATGAGCACTTTTGGCAATCAAGAAGTACAGAGGCAACCACAAATAGATCATGAGCAAATAGGAAACACAGCATCAGCACAACTTTTTAGTTCTGGGAAACTGGTCTCATCAAATGAAGCTGCACAGCAAGTCACGGAGAAGCAATATCCACAGCATCGTCCAAGTCCTTACTCATGTCAACATTCACTTTCTTTCCCACAGCATTCATTGCCACAAGGCTTCTTGCACAACATAAAGCCACATCAGAGCTTGGAAGGCCCTCCATGGCAGTTTCCTAGCCACTTGCAATCAGTTGCCTCAGAGGACTTGTTTCCTTTTCATATGCATAGCCATAGTGGAGGTTTCTCCAGGAAGAAGATTTCAAGTTTGAACCCCGCATACAGCCAATATTCACAGAAATCTTTAGAACAATCAGAAGATGCTCACAAAAAGGAACACAAACCCAAAAAACCTGGCAAGTACATTTGTCCTTACTGTAATCGGGCTTGTGCCAAACCTAGTGTACTTAAAAAGCATATTAGATCTCATACTGGGGAGCGACCATACCCTTGTGTTCCTTGTGGTTTCTCCTTCAAGACGAAGAGCAACCTTTACAAGCACAGGAAGTCACATGCCCATGCAATTAAAGCAGGATTGGTACCTTTCACAGAGTCAGCAGTCTCTAAATTGGACCTAGATGCCAGTTACATTGATGTGGAATCTGAAATACATTCAGATGGCGAGCAGAGCACGGACACTGATGAGGAGACCCCACTCCTAGTGGAAGGGTCTGACAAACTGAGCCCCATCCCACAGCTCCCCCTGGACATTGCTGGCAGGAGCAGTTTTCACTCCTCCATGGAAGAGTCCTTGGTGGGGCCAATGAAAGTGCCCATTTTGATTATCCCTAAAAGTGGAATTCAGTTACCCAGTGAGAGTTCCCCATATATTGGCTCTGATATGTTGCAAACCCCATCCTTAAGTACTAAGTCTGATGACTCTCATACAGTTAAGCAGCGACTTGCACTAAGACTGTCAGAGAAAAAAGGGCAAGATTCTGAGCAGTCTTTAAACCTCCTGAGCCCACACAGTAAAGGAAGCACTGACTCTGGTTATTTCTCCCGCTCAGAAAGTGCTGAGCAGCAAATCAGCCCACCAAATACTAATGCAAAGTCTTATGAGGAGATCATCTTTGGGAAGTTCTATAGGATTAATCAAAGGACAGCAGTAACAGCAGCCACAACAAATCAGGAACACAGTTTAATGGGTAGAAAGGGCAAAGCAGAGCCATTACCTCTTTTAAATAACAGATTAGATGTCACGATGCTTGAGGAACATATTTCTCAGATGACTCCAAATAAAGAAGAACTCATTGACTCCAGTAATTTTAGCACTGTTAAATCTACACAAGTGTATCCAGACAGCAATACAGAAACTAGACAATCCCAGACCACTACATCATCCATCAAAAGTGAATCCAACCTGTATCAAGCCAGTCAGCAGGGGGACGTGCCCATCCTTCTAGAGCCCCCAGTAGATTCCTCTCCTCTTATTAGAAGTAACTCCATGCCAACCTCCTCTGCAAACAGCCTAAGTATTCCCCCATCTCTGAGAGGAAGCCATTCATTTGATGAGAAGATGACTGGCTCAGATGATGTATTTTACCCCGGAACAGTGGGAATATCCCACCAAAGGATGTTGAGAAGACAGGCAGCCTTTGAACTGCCCTCTGTGCAGGAGGGGCACTCAGATTCGGACTATCATGGAAGGCCAGGGAAAAATATTGTTATTGCTTCCAGCAGACAGGCAGCAGGTGACAAAGGACAGTCCTTGAAAGAGAAGAAAGGAGACAAGACCTTTTATGACTATGATGCCAGTGGAAAGCACTACAGAAAGTGGGATGAATTTGAAACTCAGAAGCAGAATTACAGGGACTCCCCATCCTTAGGTGGGATGATCAAGGGGGGAGAGTACTTTGCTGATCCACTGGGACAGTCTCAAGCAGTGCCATCCATACTTGGGACAACTTTTGAAAACAGAAAGCGTCGGAAAGAGGAGAGTGTTGGAGATGAGGAAGACAGTCCCATGCTTTGCAGCAGTGCAAGTGGCACCACTGGGGGAATTCAGCCTTTGGACTTCGATCCCAAGTCCCAAATTCAGGACGTGCCAAGGAGTGGGTTTGCCCTTCAGGGTCTGGACAGCGCTGCCCATTGCCATGTGGAGCGTTTTGAAATCTGCAGGCCTTACTTGCATGCTGGAAGCCCGGCAGCTTCTCTAGAAGACTCATCCTTAACTGCAGAGCAAGAAAAGACTGCAGAATCACTGGTTAGAAAGCCCCCTGGAAATGTCATCTCTGTCATTCAGCACACAAATTCATTGAGCCGGCCAAACTCGTTTGAAAGGTCTGAATCTACAGAGCATATTGCATGCCAGCAGGAAAAGATCTATTCACCGTCTGAAACATGTGAGAGTGAGATTTGTGACTCCCCAATGAGCCCAGACCGAGCACCACAGACAGAAAATGCTGACACCAGTAAGCTGTCTCCATCCCAGCAGCCTCAGCCCTATCATATACAGCCCAGGTTGGTTCGCCAGCACAACATACAGGTACCTGAAATTCGTGTCACGGAAGAGCCAGACAAGCCTGAGAAGGATAAGGAAGTGCAGAGTAAAGAGCAGGAGAGACCTACTGAAGAATTCCAGTGGCCTCAGAGAAGTGAAACCCTTTCTCAACTTCCAGCTGAAAAGCTACCACCCAAAAAGAAGCGTTTACGACTGGCTGACATGGAGCACTCCTCTGGAGAATCCAGCTTTGAGTCCACAGGTACAAGCCTCTCTCGCAGCCCTAGCCAAGAAAGTAACTTGTCCCACAGTTCAAGTTTTTCAATGTCCTTTGAAAGAGAAGAGAGCATGAAGTTTGTCACGCCTCCCAGACAAGATGACTTTGGAAAACAGTCTGAGTTTTTAACAGTTCCAGCTGGTGCTTACTCACTTTCCGTCCCTGGGCATCACCATCAGAGGGAAATGAGACGCTGCTCATCTGAACAGATGCCCTGTCCTCACACTGCTGAAATCCCAGAGATCCGAAGTAAATCCTTTGATTATGGGAGCCTGTCTCATGCCTCTTCAGCTGGGACACCTACTACGGCACTCTCTCCATCCCGAGAACGGAAGAAATGCTTCTTGGTTCGCCAGGCTTCCTTCAGTGGTTTTCCAGAGATTTCCCAGACTGATCAGAGCACAGAACAAAGTATAAAGCAGGAGCAGATGGAGCATGCACAAGCTGGTCTTCGCTCCTCCCAGCTTGCCTGGCATCACTCCCCTTCCTCCGTACTGCAGCCCATTCAGGTAGATGACTCTGGAAAACAGGCTGTTGGCTCTTGTACTCAGCTTAGTAGTAGTTCATCCCACCTTGCCCAGCAACAGGCTCTTCTTGCAGACAGCCCGGAAGTGTTAAGGACTCCTTTGATTCAACAAGCACCTTATATTCCTAACAAACATCCATCAGAGCAGCAGCAGCTATTTGCACATCAGGAAAAAGTCCCATTTCCCCCTATTCATAGCACCTTGTTTCAGTTCCCCTATCCAGCTGTCTGCATGGTTCACTTGCCACCGTCTCAGCAGCCTGTCTTGTGGCAGTCGTGCACAGAACCTCTACACTTCCAGCATCATTTTGTACATCAGCTGCAGAAATCTTATGTCAAACAGCCTTTCCAAACGGATGTTCCTCCTAGTTATCACCTGGAACATGTGCCAGAGCTTATTGGGAAGAAACAAGCCGATTATGTGCACGCTAAAGAGCAGACATACCAGCATTACTCAGGAACGTCTGGGCAGTATTCAAAAAATACTCTTGCTAAGTACCAGTCAGACCATAGCATGAAACCAACAGATACCTCCTCTGAGCAGCATCTTCAGACAGATTTTGACACCCCAAGCGATGGATCTGCACAGTCTTTGCCAGGAACAGTTGTTCCTGTCAGGATTCAAACCCATGTGCCATCCTACGGTAGTGTCATGTACACAAGCATTTCCCAGATCCTTGGACAGACCAACAGTCCTGCAATTGTCATTTGTAAAGTTGATGAGACTGTTTCTCAAAGAACCTTGGCAACTAATGCAACCATGCAAGGCATTGGATTTAACATAGCTCAGATGTTGGGTCATCATGGAGGGCTAGAAAAGTACCCTTTGTGGAAAGTGCCGCAGACACTGCCACTTGGACTGGAGCCACCGATTCCCCTGTGCTTGCCTTCCAGTTCTGACATAGCTTCTACCTTGGGAGGAAGCAAACGAATGCTTTCACCTGCCAGCAGCTTGGAGCTCTTCATGGAGACCAAACAGCAGAAACGAGTCAAAGAAGAAAAAATGTATGGGCAGATAGTTGAGGAGCTAAGTGCAGTTGAATTAACTAATTCAGATATAAAGAAAGATTTTCCAAGAATGCAGAAGCCTCAACTAGTAAGGCAGAGCTGTGCTACTGAGCCAAAAGAAAATCTGCCATCCGTGTCATCCTCTTCACCGCTGTCATCCTCATCATCGCAAGACTTCCCACCTGTCAGCATGCCAACGGCTGATGTTTTGCCACTGAACAGGGAGAAACTTTCTAGTTTTGATTCCGCGTCACCAGGGCAGAAGTCCAGTGGCCCTTCTGAAGGAAGAGACTCACCAGAAGAGTTGGATGTGGATGAAACAGCCTCAGATATGAGCATGAGTCCACAGAGATCCTCATTGCCACCAGGAGAAATTCAGACAGAAGACCAACTGAAACATCAAAAGTTGCCTCTTGGGATGTTAGTCCAGATGTCATCGAATACCAGTGGGAAGGTCACAAGCTCAACCATTCTTCTGACAGACGTAGCAGATTTTCAGCAGATCCTTCAATTCCCAAGTCTGCGCACTACTACTACTGTGAGCTGGTGTTTCTTAAACTATACAAAGCCCAATTACGTTCAGCAACCAACCCTCAAATCTTCTGTTTATGCTTCATGGTGTATAAGTTCATGTAACCCAAACCCATCTGGGCTAAATACAAAGACCACTTTAGCACTTTTAAGGTCCAAGCAAAAAACCACCACGGAAATCTACACTCTGGCTGCTATGCATAGACCTGGAGCCGGTAAACTGACATCATCAAGTGCATGGAAGCAGTTTGCTCAGGTAAATAAGTTTTAATAAAAATAAATTTGTATGTCTTTATTTGAGAAAATATTAGTAAACTGAAACTTAAGTTGATGTTTTGTTTTAATACAAAATTTCCCTGTTGGGAAATCAGACGTTGACATCTTCCCATGACAACCTTTGAGCCTCAGTTTACCCTTCTGCAAGCTCTGCTAAATCTGCTGTCTCTATTTCCGTTTTCAAAATTAGCTGTAAAAAGTGAGGCTTTTAAAGCCCCCCTTCATGTGTGCCAGAGCCTGATACTTTGTCTCCTTTTATTTTGTCCTTTGGCTTTGCCTTGTGCTGATTCAAACAGTATCAGACACAAACATCTATGTGCATTCGTAAGTAAAGATTAGAGTTAAAACTGAGTAAAGATCTGCAGATCCGTTTAATGTCTTTTACATACCACCTCTTCCTCATGGACTAGGCATTAGATAATGTTGCCAGGGAAAATTCTGTAATGGCAGTAAATTACCTTCTAAGGCTTTTCCATCGCTATTTTCCCTTTTTTTTTTTCTGAGGAAAGACATGGTGCTGTCTTTTATGTCAAAACTCATAAAAATTTGTACGTGCTGCCCCCTCTCTTGTTCTTTGTCAAATTAAATGGGATAAATTAATTCATCTTATAGGGCTGCCCCAAAATGAGAGTTTGACTTTGTTCTGGAATGTTAAAAATACTTGAAATGAAGTATGTGTTTATTGTGTGCTCCAGCAGTAACACCCTTCCTTGACTTTGTTCTACAGATGAAACACGAGCCATTCTTCTTGTTTGGCAGCAAGCTTGAAAAGAAAGTAGTGGGGAATATTATAAAAGAAAGAGTAAAAGGAGACATTCATGGAGATAAAGACATTACATCCAAACAAACTGAGCCGATACGAATTAAAATCTTTGAAGGAGGGTAAGAAAATGCAACTTGGAATTTTCAAGCTTAGCCTGTCATTTTAAAGAGAATTGAAAATAAATATGAATTAATGAGGATGTGAACACTCTCCTGTATTCCTGCCATGTCTTGTAGCTCCCAAGCCTCTTCTGTCTTAATAGATAGTAATAATAATACAGGCAGGGTGCCTGTATACTCTTGGCTCTACTTTACTATCAGGACAATTGTATTTTCTATCGTGTGAGAGCACTCACTTTAAAATTTTACTTTCATTCTTAAGTCATAATGAAATAGATAAACAGTTAACATTTTATATACCATTTAGTTGTGTTTAATGGTTTCCATGAGTTTATCTTGACATTTTTAAACTCTTACGTACCTCCGCTCACTTGAATGGGTTAGCTAGGCTTGCTTACTCGTATTCTTATAATTTCATACTATATACTGAAGTTGGATTTTAGAGGTAAAATGTAAGATGACGATGAAATCTATGATATCTAAGCCTAAACAATGGATGTGTCATGTATGGTTGATAAAATAGTGTTTGATTTTACTATGGCCATCTATCACTCACATCTATCACAGTGATAACAGAAACAAATAACAAAGAAAGGGAAAAAGGAGACCTGAAAGCTTTGAGGCTTATGAAGCATGTTATAAAAAAAAAACAAATTAAATGGACATTTGTTTGCCTCCTCTGTATACTCTAAAATGGAAAGTACTGCTAAATTTCTTTCACTGAATTCTGACGTTATGCAATTAATTTGCCTGTTACTAGTGAATGTTCTGGTGGCTGAACAGATCTGTGTTTTGTAGTCTTACCAAACTCAGATGGGCTCACAGCATTTGTTTTATTAGGATAACTACATAGGTCAGGATGGAGGTGTGAGGAAATTCGTACATACCTTTCTTCTGTCAGTTTGTACCCTTTAAAATCTCAGTTGTCTTTCATTAACATTATGTGTTTTGGCTCCACTTGAATAGTCACTGTGAAATGAACGTTCTCGATTCTTTGCATTCTCAGCACTGAAGGAGTATAACCTACATCTTGCCTGAAAGACTGAAAAGGTTATTTTGGAGATTGTTATAGGTATGCGGGCCAAGACACCCTCTTCTCTGTAGTGGTATGTTGTCCTAGTACCCAAGACAGTAGCTGGCTACAAAAGAGTGACCCATATTCAGGGGTGAGCCTAAGTTTACAAGAAATTTAAAGAGCTGTTGCTTCCACTCACACCCACTTCAAAGTATGAAATTTGCCTGCTTCTTACTATGTATCATTTCTGAATTTGGATCACCCAGCTGAAGATAGTCTGCATTAATGTAAGTTGCGTGATGAGAGGTCAGAAAAGTAAAAGTGTGTTAAGAAAAGCAACTTAAAGGAAGATTCAGATCAGTGTGTGTGTGCAGGAGATCACTCTAGAAAAATACATCTCTACCAATACTTTCTTTAAGAAACTTTGTATGTTACTTACACCATCTTAACTTTCCCTGTACACCAGTAAGGTCTGCAAAACTGTCAGTGTAAAGTCATGTAATTCACAGGTCACCTAGAAATGTCTCCTAGTAATACTTGGCTGTGTTTAAATATCCTTTGAGTAAAACGAAATATAAGAAACCTTGATGTACACATTAATTTCTGGAGTGAGGGAGACAAATAATCTGTGCAATAGATTGGGACTTCCCTAGTAGGAGCATAAAACCTGCAAAGCTACAGCAAGTAAGATGATGTAGTGTTAATGGCTCCACTCTTTCTTTATACATCATAATTTTATTGTACATTTTATAGGAATTATTTGTGGAAGAGTAGATTTATTTTCTTCATTAGTTTGGCTATTTTTTAAGTGGCTCTAGTATTCTTTATCACTATGTCTGTCATTGTTTTCTGTCCAGACGATTGAGTTTGTCCTTCTCTTCGGGTTTTTTCTTTATGACATCTGAAAGCTAGTTTTTAACACGGGTGGGTTTCCATGCTTGCTTGCTCTTGGCTGTTTGTAGAGCTGTTCTGTCCCTCTCTATTCTGCTCTACTCTTATCAAGTTCATCTTCTTATCGTGTCAGCACACACAAGTAGTTCACTGAACTGTGTAGCAAATGTCTGTCGTCTTTGTTCATGTTTGCTCCCCTGGACAGACAAGCGTGCACAGCAGTACCTTGTTTTAGGGTATGTTCATTTTGGTTTTCCTTTGTCTTGGGGAGCAGATTTGCTTATCCTTCTTGATTGCTTTTGTTTGTAAGTGTGAAGAAGGCAATTCAGAATCCATAGTTGAGAGAGACCTGTGTTTGCCAGTTTTTGGTTTGTGTGGAAGCCTGTCTGCTGGGCAGGCAAGTGTTGTTGTGCAGCTCCCTTGTGCCAGGGGAATGGGGTGCTCGTATGGCAGGTGGGCAAAAAGCAAACAGACAGGGCTGAGAGTGAGGGGGAAGCTGAAGGAACAGAATGAATGGGGTTGAGGTAAAAAGTAGCTGTCACAGCACCTCACTGCACCAAAGCCCATCAAGCAGTTTGTAGGCATCACAGCAGAGGGAGTTTTGAAAGAAGAAGCTAACAACAATATTATTACTTCTGGCAGGTGGCTTGATTTGAATGAAATTATCTGAATCGCAAAATCTGCTTTCTGTTATCCGTGACACTCCAAAATCCTGATGGGATATGAAGCAGTGTTCCTTCAAAAAAAAAAAAAAAAAAAAAAAAAGCAGCAATTTGAGGTTCGGTACTTGCTGCAGTACAGTTAGTTACTAATGGTGTGAAGTGAAGAGAAAGGAGGGACAGGGCGAATGTGCCCGTTCATCTGACATCTGGCTTAATGACATTATCAACTGACAGCAGGAGTTCACAGTTTGCTTGTGTTTGCTCTTTTATATCTATCAGCAATAGACTCAAATTGAAAATCCCCAATAAAATAACATTTTGAGTAAAAATTGCAGAACTCTGAGGCTTGTTAATGCTTTTTAACTCTAGAGTTTCATTCAAATCAAGCTCAGCGCATCAGTGACCTAGGACTATAAGTCCTATAAGGACTATTCCTTATATGAAAGTCAAGTAGTCAGAAGGGGGAAATTACTGAAAGTTTTGAGAGGCATGAGTTAATAGTAAGATCTAATATTCCTGGTGTCTGGAAAATTAATCACCATAGACTCAGTCTTATGGTGTTTCATTTTTTGGAGCAAGCCTTCCTTAAATGTTAGATTTCTGTGTGTCATTTCTCTTACATTTGTTATGGTGAAGCATACTTAGAGAGTCAGGGTCAGTTATGGCCAAGGCCCATCCGTATGAATGATAAAGAGATAGATCTTGTCTAGCTGTCTTTGTGCCCAGTGGGATCTGATGGGTGACAGAAGCCTGTGGAATGAGGTCAGGCAGAGGAACAGCAGAGATGGGGCAACAGAAAAGCACGTGTTATAACATGGCATTTATCTTCCCAGTAGCAATCAGGGATGATATGGTAGACGCCATCACAGCAAAATCAGACTTTAAGGAGAGGTGAAGATAAAATGGCAGTCTTTCAAATTATAATGCACATTTTCTATGTCAGTGGGAGAAAGTCTGGAGGTAGTTGATGAAGCAGTGGATAGTGAGATAACTAGGAGTCATTGGCATGTGTGTATGAAGGAGAAACTGGGAAATGGGACAGACAGAAAAGCAGAACCCCAGAAATGTTATACAAAAAACCCCAAACCTGCTAGGGAGTTGGCTAAATATTAAATGACGTTAAACTATGTCAGTTTTGCACCTGGTGCCAGGGACAATGAAGGCAAAGGGAAGGGGCCAACTTTTTTGGAAAGGAGATTAAAAATCCTGCATTTCGTCATCCACGTTTGAAAGGTGAGCTGCTCTGTTTAACAAGTAACAAGATGGACACGAGAACAGGACAGGTTATTTCTAAGCTATTAGCTTCAGTATTTATATCCCCAGTGAAATTGCTGAACATATGGAACAAGTGTTCATCTAAGAAAAGCACACTTGAAAAATGTTTCAACTCTGTAACCCACCCAAAAATTCCTTCTTGTAGAGTTATCATCACATTGACAGCATCTTTCATGCAATCTCTTATTTATTTAAAGCACTGACTGTCGGTAGCGATGATACTTTGTGGGCTGTGCATCCACAGACTGTCTGAAAGTACTTTGTGCGGCTTAGGAAGAGGGCAGTGGAGGACAGAGGGCAGAAGCAATTTTATTTCCCAGTTCTCACAATTTCAGGATTTTACTTCAGGTGAATGAGGAGGAAATTCTCCCTCCGGGGAATGCCCAGCACGCTTCAGACCTCAGAACAGCCTCAGCAGATCCCCTGAGCCCTTTTAGATTTCAGTATTAACAATTTATCATGTCCATAAAGGCAGTGTAGAGCTTCACATAGATTTGCATATCTTATTATCTAACTATGCACTATGTAATCAGCAAAAATAGCATGGAGTGCTTACGCCTGTGCTAAGAAAAATTCCTTTAACAGCTTTCTGCTAAGTATGGAAGTTCCCATTTTATTTCTAAAGCGGCACATACCTGAGTGAACTCAGCTTGGTTTCCCTTAGGGAGGGATCCATCTTCGGGAACTTCAGGCAGCTGTAGTATAAATCCTTGCTAGTCATCTGTATTCCCTTTATGCTTAATGGGGAGAAACAGGCATTTCCAGCATGTGATTTATGTGGTCCCAAAGGATAAATACACTAAAATAGTTAAATGAACGGTGCCGCAAAACTGTGCTGTTTTCAGTGGTGGTAGGTGCCTGTGTTGTACAAGACTGCAGATAGCTGAAATAAATCCAGCCTGCAGACTTGCATTTGAAGCTGTGCTGTGTCTATAGGAATGGCAGCCAGTCTGTTTCCTGACAAGGTGTCCATGCTGTTGCCTACAGCAACCCTTTGGTCTCATATTATTAAAACACCAGTGCATTCCCTGAAAGGCAAATACTTTGTGAGTTCCAGACTGAAAATTCGGTAGTTCCTATGGACATCTGTGGATTTATTGGGATGTGACATATACAGGATCAGGATCAAATGCATAGAGGTGGTGTTTGCGCATTTGTGTCACCTAGAGTCTATATGACTGAAATGCTTGCTCTCTTCCAACAGGTATAAATCAAACGAGGATTATGTCTATGTCAGAGGTCGTGGCAGAGGAAAGTATATTTGTGAAGAATGTGGAATTCGCTGCAAAAAGCCAAGCATGCTCAAAAAACATATCCGTACTCATACTGATGTCCGGCCTTATGTATGCAAGTTGTGCAATTTTGCCTTCAAAACTAAAGGTACTTGACCCTTTTTGCTGAACTCTCAATGACTTGCCAAACAAATCTTGAGCTATTTTGCCGTCTGGGATCCAAGCACCCTTTGAAATCAAGGAGATGACTTGATTTCAGAATAAAATTACTGTGTTTATGCATACAGGACTTCATGAGAGAGGCTTTTCTTTTCTGTCTAATTGATCCACGGATTTTGTGAGACCCTGAGATTCCGTGGGTAGCTTCATTAAGAGCTATAGGCTCTTGGCTGGTCCATCTGTTTGAAGAGAAAATGCAGTGGCATAAGAACTCCCTTACAAATAATACTTTCTGCCCAAATTGTTACATGGTACAAATTTTAATTGCAACAATACTTAAATGCTACCAGGAGAGTATGCTTGTTATGACATAATGTCGGAGCAGAGCATCAGCTGCTGAGGAAAACATGCCTTCATGGGGCTTTACAGTGGGTCAGTTTCAAGTTTATAAATAATGTATGTCTCCCAGATGGGCCACTCCATCCACTGTGACATTAATTATGAATAGAGATCTGATAGCTTGTGTTCACATGTATTTGTCAGCACAGAAGAAAGCTTCCATTTGTCACCCTGAGGACACAGATAATAATATTGTTTGAAATTTGGACTTGCGTTGCAACTATCTCCTTAAAAGAAAAAAAAATCCTTTGCTTTGGTAGCATTTCTTTGTAGCACAGCCCAAAAGAGCCTTACATTCTCAGTATCTTAGCTTCCCTTTGGCAGACAAGGGAAATGGATTCTGGTCCCAGTGTGCTGAACTTACACAAAGAGGGAGAAAGGAAGCTGAAGGAAATTTCTCCCAAGATCCCTGTGCAGCTTCATGGCTGTTTTGAGGATTGAGAATTGTAATAGTTTCCATGACTCCAGCACTTCTTCTGCCAAAGATGGGAATAGCTGATGGATGGTAGTAGACCCATCAACCTAATTTAAGATGAGAACTTTCATGGGGGTGTAGACACAAAGACAAGGAGCTGCTCATTTGTAGTCCCAATAGACTTTGCTCTTTATGTGAGAGAGCAGCTAG
>NW_008632723.1:14935-25127 GCF_000691845.1 Merops nubicus | reverse complement strand
GGACAAGGGGTAATGGCTTTGAGCTAGTAAAGGGTAGTTCAGGTTGCCCAGGCAGGTGGTGGAGGCCCCATCCTTGGAGACATTCAAGGTCAAGCTTGATGAGATTTTGAGTAGCTTGATCTAGTTGATGTCCATGCTTATAGCAGGTGGCTTGGACTAGATGACTTTTGGAGGTCCCTTCCAACCCAAACATTTTATAATTCTGTGATAGTTCTACCTGTCCTGTGTGACACTGGTGACTGCCCCAGAGCATCCCTGTGCGTCTCTGTGTTTCCATTCTCCATGTGCCAATCAGATCATAAATGACATTTATAGAACCATGGAGGTGACCTTCTCTGCTGTGTGGCTTTTTCAGATAATCGCTTTGATTGATTCTGAAGTTTCAGACTTCAGCTGATGCCCTGCAGCGACCTTCCATGTGAGCCTCAGGTTTCAAATAGGTTCAAATCAGTTTTTGAGGAAGAAAAGCATTTTGCTTTGGTTCTTAACATTGTATACATTTTTCCTCCCTTTTCTAATGTTTTTCCCATACACTGCCCTTCTTTGCTTTCCTTGTCCCCACTGTTTACGTTTCTGCCCACTAGCATTTGCAGACTGTTACTCAGGGCTTTGTGGACTGGCAGAAGGGCTGATCAGCCCTGTGTTGAACTCAGCCCTCTGTGGTGTTGACACGGCCTTCGGCATTTCAAGGTTGCCCAGAGGCTTGCTGCTCGTTGGGAGCTGCCAGGGGCACAGATGTGGCTATCCCAGCTGGCACTGCACATGCTGTGGCCAAGGATAAGAAGTGAGCACAGAGCAGGAGCCAGGAGCAGAGACATGCTGTGTGCTGCAGAAAAGCTGTCACAGCCACCACTGCTGTCTCTGTCCCCTCTGGACACCATCTTCTCAAGGACTGGAGAACACACCTTCTGTAATCTTCCAAACTGAAATGGAGTCAGTTCTGATTTTTCACCTTCTGCTGATGTTGCTGTTGGGAAATGACAGATGTCTTGTATTCTGCCCCATCCATCCTTGTCCCACAGCATCACACCCGCTTACCAAGTTTCCCTCTTAGCTGCAGCAGAGAGCACGATTTAATACAAATCAGACTTAAGAATAAAGATTCAAATGCATGGCAGAATCTATCAGGAAAAAGGTGAGAGGAAAATGACACAAATTTCATCCTAGTTCTTTTATAGCCTTTTTTTTTTCCTTTGCAAAAAACAGCTGTGGTCTGTGTAACCATATGCATTTGTACCTACTTTTTCATAACAGTCTTAATGCTTGAATATATTAAAACTATTATAAAACATATGGCTGAGGGTATACATATGTGTGCTTTTAGATTTATCTACTAGAAAAAGAAAGGCTCCCATTGCTGTGCTATCATCTGAAGTATAAAAATAGGGAGTTTTCATTAGTTTAATATCAGTGCTGTATTTTGAGTTCTGACCCTCAAGGCACCCTGTATCTCTGTTTTTCCTCTTGTCTTTTGCTGACAAGCAAATTAACTCTGCCTAGCTAGGAGACAGCTTGCATAATGCAGTCCTGATGCTGGATTTTGTCTTCTGAGAAGTACCAGGTTTCTGGTGCAGCTCATGCTTCAGTGTGTGCTTCTAAAATGGCTTGTCTACTCTACCAGCTCCATTCCAGGGTTTGCAGGGTTTATACAAATTTGAGGTTTTTTTTCTGTAAATGGGCTGTAGAGAGAGCCCAAGGTAGAGAGAGCTTAAGTTAATACGAATAAAACAGAGTAAAGTGGTAAACTGTCAGCTTCTGGAGTTTTTGACTTCTTAAGAGTCATAGCCTTTCAGTGATGTCTCAGAAAGTATCAAAGACCTTGACAAAGCATTAATAATCATGCTGCTTTAGAGAAAGAACAGGTTTGCTTATGATGCCTGGACCACATGCTGAAAGAGACAAAGAGACAAAATGAAATGAAATGTTTCCTACTATACAGGTCTGAAATTCTCATTTCTTGTGTTCAGAGAGGGAATAATAAGTCACATGCCACTTTATAATTATAGATCTCATGGGTTCACAATGTCTGTGTCCTTTTCTTAAAGTATCTTCCCTCCAGTTTCAGAAATTGGTAGAAAAACAGGTCCAATTTGGTTTCTGGGTCACTCTAGGCTGCAAAGAAGAGCATCTTCATTCTCTTCTTTTCAAGCTTCTTGTGAAAATGGGTTAGTTCTGATATTAATGCATATGCAAACGTGTAGCTTAAGAGGAGATGTGCTCTTTCTGATGGAAAAAGTTCAAAGTAGGTGAAAAATAAGGGCTGATAGTCTCATCTTGTTAGGTGCTGAATGTAGCTACTGACAGTCTTATGCTCCTTAGATTCAGCACAAGTGGATGGAAGTAGAACAGAAGCAGTATCAGTGAGGTCAGGCACCATTTAATGCAGAACTAGGCTGTGTTCTTCTTGGGATATCATCAAGATTTTGGATATGTGCTTTAAAATCTTTAATCCAATACTGGTTAATAGTGATTTTCTTTTTTCCACAACTGGGCTTCTTCAGGTCTGGCAGGAAATCCCTGAATTTCATTTAAATGCCTTTTCTCATACATAATAGGGTTTGGGATTCAAAGAAGTTCATTCAGCATGCTCTCCAAATGCCGTTTAACTTCCCCTGAAAAAATGGTAACAGGAAGAGTTGTTTTAATTAGCACATGAGCTGTGCAGCAGCTAATGTATTCCACCTCTTCATTGTTGTAAAAGGAGCAGATTTCTTGGTAGCGTGAAGCAGGCAGAGAAGGGGGATTGTGTTTTGCTCTCCATATGCACACACAGCCTCATTCACAGGGAAGGTGTGAACGGGAGGTGATTTGTAGCTGCCTGCCATTTGTAGAACACAAGCTTCTGTTGTTCTCCAGGCTGTAGAGAGACCTGGCTCCCCTCTTCAAACCTACTGCACTGCCACAGGTAGGCAGCAGCCTTCAGGGAACCTGGTATTTTCTTATTAATTTCTTTGCACTCCCATATTATTGAAAATTTTTTATTATTATTTGCATTTATAAGAAGAAGAACTGGATGTCAGGCTGGAAAGAGAGAGCCATGACTTCCTCAGACACGTGATGTGTGTTAACTAAAAGTCCCAGGGAAGCCACATTTTAGAGAAATCTTTGAAGTGACCCCTTTTCCCTCCATCTAGTCAGCCATAAACTGGTACTGGATCAGAACTTAGACTCTCAGTGCCCAAACTGGGTCCAGCACCATGCTCTGCCATGGAGATTGAAACACACATTGAGCTCCTGCTCCAGTTCTCCTTGACATGTGTCTCATTGTGGTTCAGGTGATGGTGATGAAGCGATGTAACCTGTTTAACAGATGGTGAGAGAGAATGATTTCATGACCTCCTCCAGCCCACAAGTGTGTCAGCACAAGCTGCAAAGGAGCACCTGAGCTCCAGGCAGCATTTCCCTGGCAATGATATTTGAGCAGTGAGTGATGTTACAGAGGCTGCACTTCACTGAGAAATTGCTCAAGAGAAGACTGACCCAATAACAAAAAGCAAAGTGGGATGCACTGGGCCAGGCAAGGTGGAGAGCATCTTGGGGGCTTCCTGCCACAAAGCCAGATCATGTCCACTGGAAACTGCCCTGCAGTTCCAGAAGTGGGAAGTGACAAGCTGGTTTGAAACTTTTTGGTCAAAGGCTCCTGCTAAAATAAAAACAGAGAGAAAGAGAAGTGGTGCCAACAGGAGAAGGAAACAAATATTTCTTTTCTTGAGAAAAATAACTGTAGGGCCAAAACAAAAGGCTTTTAGATGGTCCAAGAAAATAAACAATTAAAAAAAAAAAGAATGTGCAAAGCAAAGCAAACCCGATGTGACTTTTACCTTGCCTGAACTTGTTCAATGCAGGGGGCTTGCATTTGCTAGCAAAAGAAGCATTGCTGAGGTGGCTTGGCCAAAAGCAATGGCTTTTGCAGATAAAGGGTTGAAGAGAAAGTATCACTACTTACATTAGCTAGAAGCTACTTACCTGTAATGTGGCTAAAACAGAGAAAGCTTGTCTGTCAGCGAGAACAAAAATCTAGTCGTGATAATGAGATATGGTTCTTCATTTTAATTTTTATTTGCAAAATGCTTTGTAGATGTGAACTATTAAATATGCACAGCCTCTGAGTTGGAAGCTAACAAGGATTACCCCGTTTTCTCATTCCTGTTCTTCCATGGGCAGGGTAAAAGCACACCGACAGAGTGTGAGAGATCTCTGAATGTTTTGCCTGTGCTGCTGATAAATACAGACCAAGACTTGTTACCTCAGACTTTATTTTTTTACCTCATCTGTCCAAGAGGTGTTCAGTTTTACTTTTTTCAGCTGTTGGACTCTGTTCCCTTGCACATAAACCAGCAAGAGATCACTTGCAGGAGCCATCACTCTGATCAGAAGAGCAGCAGTGGAGTGGGGTAATGAGCTGCAGAGTAAGATTTGTGTTCAGGGCTTTCCCTGAAAACACTCAGGTTCCTTGGCCAAATGGAAGCCAACGCTTTGGTCAGTCAGAGTATCAGAGCATGCAGACCTTGGACATACATAACAGCAAAAATACTTTCTGTAAGTTATTTTGGGAGTCACTGAGGCCCAGTTTGTGTCCACTTTGCTTCTTTGTGGATTATAATGATATAAAACCTCAGCAGGCTGGTGTGATGTAGCCCTGCAGAAGTACAGTCATCTTTTCTGTTCCTTTCAACAAATAGTATTCAGACAAATGGAAGCTCAGTGCAGTCACCATCTTGTAGGAATTATTTCAGACTGTTTTAAGTGTTTGTGTATGAGTGTGTGTGTGTATATATATATATGTTCTGTTGTACAGAATACAAAGATGTGAAAGAGTGATTTAGGTCACCTAATACAAATTCCCTGTAAATTTTGAAAGTGCTGCCTTTTCTGTTGTTTCTTTAGTGCATAAAGATTCCACCTTCTGTCAATTGTACAGGAAAGTTTGTTTGGGATCCCACCCACCCAAAAATCCAGGCTCCTTCCTGGCAAGTTTTGGTGCCTGTTTTCAGTGCCAGGCTCCACTGGTGCAGCACAGTGTGAGCTGGTGGGTGCTGGGACCAGCAAGGAGACCCCATCCTCTCAGCAGGATTGGAGGGATCTCCCTCAGATGTGGAGGTTTGCCAGTGCAGGAACAATTGTGGGACTGAGGGATGGACACACAAACCACCACAGGAGCATCCCTTGGAGAAGACACTGGTAATAAGCAGAACCGAGTGTGTGTTTATGACTGTGTGGCAAGAAGGATTATTTTAGGATGGATCTTTTGCCACAGGGATGAGTAGTCAAGCGAGAAGTGAGGGAGGCAGAGATGTCAAAAGATGTGGAGCTGTGTTGACAGGGCACTACAAATACCAGGTGACCCAGTTGTCTCTCACTTGGCTGATTCTCATCAGCAGGTCAGCTGAGAAACCATTTTTTCAACACTTCTGTGCAATATAGGTCCTGTGGTGAGGGGGATGGAGCCAAGGCTAAGAATTTCTCTTTGCCAAGGCACCGTCTACCCACCTGAAGGAACCTTTTACGTGGTCCTGTAAATGGAGTTTGGCCACAGTGGAAGATAAGCATTATCTCTTAGCAGAAGTGCTTTGGGGGAATAAGTTAAAAGTAATAACTGTGCTACTTGGAGGGATAAGGACATTTTTATGGTAGTACAGCCCTTTCTGGTGTGTAGCTGTCATTTCTGCTGTATTTAGCACAGACTCTTCCCATTTTTTTGTCACAAAGTTAGAAATGCATTTGGAGTCAGCAGGCTGCCAGCTGGGGCCCGGGTACAATACCTGAGGAGCAGTTTCCTTCTTCTTGGCTGTTTCACCCCGAGGAGACCAGCAAACCAGGTGGTCCTTTCCAGATGGGGCTCTTCTCTGGGGCCTGCTGGCATGGGATCTTCTGTTTGCTGTGGAGAGCAAAACATCCCCTGCGCCAATGAAGTTACCGTATGGTGTAGGTCACAAATGTGGACAGAGGGGTGCTGCTCACTTTGCTTGCTGTCTAGGATTTATGCTTTCTTGCTTAGCTAGAGACTCGTGCCACGATGAGGACATGCGGCCTAACAACCCCCCCCGAGTTTCTAAAATATAACATGATGAAACTAATTTAAAATTTCCTCCCAGTTACCCTTTTCCTTCTGCTTATTATCAAAACACTTGACAATTTTTCACTCACTCAGCCCCATGTTTCTTTATTTCTTTAGGCTGTGACTTGTCTCGGAACCTGACATCTCAGAAAGCCACAGATGCAGTGGATGATATCTTTCAGTCCCTCAGGGATATCTCAAGAGCTCGAATGCACATGAAACAGTTTAATTCCATACATCATCCAGGCAGCAACACCCACCAGGCAAGTGGATCTTTCTTTTCCCTGTGTATATTATTTCTCTAGCACACTGTCAAAATTACAGCACTAATTTTATTGATGTGCTAAGCCTATATGTATTCTGCCCACATGAAAGATATTTAGGTATAGATTTTATAACTGACCTTCCTGAAGTCTTTCATTCAAACTCAGGCATATCCATGTCAGTGTCAACAAAGGATTGTCTGAGGAACAAATTTGGCATTTTTTCTGCAGCACTGTGCTATGACATAAATGGTTGTGAAAGGCAGGGCTAGGTCAAGACAAGACGGTTCTGAGCTCAGACATCTCACAGCATAGCAAAGCAAGATGCCTGCATCCATACACCAACTATATTCCTGTGTATTTTCTCTCTCATCCCTATAAATGTGAGAGGCAGTTTGTAAATGGGTGAGATACGCAGGTTTTGTTTCTAAAATATGAATACATGAACTATAGTACCACTATAGGTCATTGGGACTAATATACAGGGGTTTTCTCTTTCTGTCTCCCCCAAAGTATTTTATTTTTTTTTTCAGTTAAAAATAGAGTTTTACAATGGAAAGCACATACAGTGATTTAGAAAGAAACCATAAAACTTGATTCTAGCCTTGAGCCAAGAAAAAAATCCTTCCACACTCATAAGTATACTGTAGACCAGCAAAGGGATGTAATTCAAATTAAGCATTGCTTTTTAAGAACAGAAATAAGGAGTGCTGCAAAATGTCACGGGAAAGCTAAGGTGAAGAAACCCTGTTACTGAAGTCTCCTAGCAGTTAGCACCAGTCTGGTGTCTGAAATGGGGAAAACTGTTAAACATTTAATATAGTTCAGTGCAAGCACGGTCAGATGATAAGAAAATACTCTCTAAAAGTTTCCTGGAAGTGTAATTAGCATCAGTATGTTCTTTGAATGTAACCCAGGTTGTTTGCTTAGGGCTAAGTGCTGGAACACAGCAAGGAACCTTGCAGCACCCTAATCTGGCTATGTGATGGATGTAATTGCTTGACTAAGACCAGCCTTCTACTGAGGGCATTTCAGGAGCTTTAGAGTAGCAGAAATAAGCAGGCAGTATGTGGTTTTTGGTTTGTTTTTTTTTTTCATCATGCATACAGCTCTGTACAAACAGACCTCTCTTTTGACTGACAGGTGTTAAAACATGAGTTGTGTGCCATCAGTTTTGCTCCTCTGAAGAAGCAGTGCCCTTCTCATGGCCATACACATTCCCAGCGTGGCTTAGTGCCATGGGAATGGGTTTAGCCTGTAGGTGCTTTTCTGCTTTATCTGTTAGGAGCTGGGAAGCCTCCATTTCTTGTTAGGACTGAAAAAAGTTTTCTATAGATAAGTAAGTGGGAAATGGGTAGCCTCTTAGGAGGACTTTCTGTAGCACTGAAGATTACATGCCTTACATAAAATTAGTGTTTTCATCAGGTTATCAAACCAGTTTGTTTAGCAGCCATGCAGGAGGAGAGTATTTATTTTGCCTAGTACTGTAACTACTGCTCTTTTCCTTTCATCTTGGTCTGAAGTATATTTCTCTTTCTCTCCTTCCCTCTCCTTCCCTCTCCTTCCCTCTCCTTCCCTCTCCTCTCTCATTTTCTCCTTATAATCTTCTCTGAGGTATGTCTCGTAGCCATCAAGGGTTTTAATAACTGTTTGAAACAGAGTTTGTGCCCTGCCAAAATTTAAAATGGATAAAAGTTTCATTCTATGAATTAGAAATCAATGCAGATATTGGGAATTATGTAGGAAAAGAAAGGTAAAAAATTCCTAAAAATAGACTAATTTCAAGTCATAGAAGATTTTGAAAAGACTTGAAACTATCAGAGCTACAAAAAGGTATGTGATCATATTATCTGTCCTTTAGTACCGCCGTAGCTGAATTGGATCATTTTGAAAGAGCGATGTGTTTTGGTGCTGAAAATTTAGACATGCAAAAATCATAACACATTTTTAACATCTTTTGAGTACAAAGTTTTTTCTAAAGTCAGATAATATTTTTCCTTTAATTTCATGCAGTAAGCCTCTCTGTTTAACTATGATTTGATGTCTAATCCAAAAATCTTTCATTCCTTATGTCTTTCTGTTCCTCATCTATGAGGATATTAAACAGATTTTTATACGTAGGACTTCATGACCGCATGTGTATTTTCAAACCGTTGTTTATCATGTGACTAGATTTGACACAAATCTTGGCATGTTCTCCTAAAAGATCCTGCAGTTCATGTCTGCTTAGTTTGCTTTGTCGGCAAAAACTACGCACGTGTTGTGAGAAGAACTAGATGAGTTGTATAACTTTTCGTTGACAAGACTGTATTCAAAAACTGTAAGTTTTGTTTCTCACTGTAGATTGTTGGATGGAAAACAATTCTTTAATTATTCCAGAAGATTTTAGTTTCAAGCCAAGTGGCTTGCTCTTTATTTTCCATCCATTTTTATGTTTATCTTGCATGATGTCTCTTGTAGATATCATCTTTACCAAATGAGTGATGTTACACTTGATTCAATTAAGAAATCTGGGGGATGATGTATACCTGGGATAGTCCCAAAGGAAAACAAATGTACTACTTTGAAAGCTGCTCATATTCTAAGACTGTTGTGCTTCCTGAAATGATGGTGGTTCCACTGCAGTTTGTGCAAAGCTGAAAGCAGCACAACAAAACTACATCTATAAACCAAGTAAGGTTGAATTTTCATTAAAGAGCATCTTTCCACAAGTCCCTAAGATTTTAATCTTAGAGACATTTTTTCAGGATGACAGAGCGATTTAAACCTTGGTAAGGGAATGTGGAAATTTCTAGGCTACCAATTCATATTCAGCACAGGTTTGTGGATCCCGAAGAAGATACAGGGTGGATCCTTTGGAAGTGGATCTTCCAGGATGCTGAGCATTTGTACCTTTGCATGTTCCACTTTTCTGGTCTGTAACTTCTCTGAAGCTCTGACATCCATAACAGTGGTGTAGTTTGGGCTGTTTTGCTCAAGGTCTTCCACAGATGGAAGTATTATGTAGAGCACCCTGGCCGTAGAAGCTGAAGGACTACCAGGGACTCCTTAGCTCTGCCCTCCCATGAGGGACAAACAGGCAGGCTGGCCTCTTCCCAGCCCTGCTGATATACAGGCCTCAGTGTTGACATGACTCCTGTGGAAAGGCAGGAATGAAAATCCCATCTTAAGTGTTTTTAAAATCATTGCAAAGAGAATGAAGTCTTCTGGGTGCCTGACTGGCAGCAGCTTGTCATCCCTATTGCTGTCCCTTTCTGTACTACCTCAAAAAAGATTCCAGAGAAACTAGAAACCCCCTTTCTTCCTTGCCTCCCTTTACTCACATCATACACACAGGGCAGAGTAAATGTGTGGCCATCTTCCTGTCTTTTCAATTTGATGCTGTGCTGGTGCACACCATTTGTGGTCACAAAGACCACTGCTGCTTTGATAATTTTTTAACTTTCTGTATGGCTTCCTTTCTAGGTTAATTATTTTTGCTACCTTCAATTAAAAGAAAGAGCAAAAAACAGCAGAGCTGTTGAGAAACCTTACCCACAGTGCATTGTTCTTTTTGTGCAGGCTTCTTACAAACCGCTGCTGAAACAGGTAGTGGAAGAGATCTGTCATCCTGATCGACCTGACCCTGTTGATATTGAGCACATGTCATCAGGCCTCACTGATCTCCTTAAAACTGGATTCAGCATGTTCATGAAGGTAAACAGGCTTCTGAAGCTCATCTGTAAGATTTTCCTGAGGTCATAGTATCATATGACAGTAGCTGATTTTATGACACTGAGTTGATACTGTTCAGCAGAACTTAAGGGGCGGTTGGGAGAGTTAAGTACTTGCAGGGGTGCTGGGAATAGCTTCAGGCACCACACTGCATGTA
>NW_008632723.1:3886-14904 GCF_000691845.1 Merops nubicus | reverse complement strand
CTGAACAAGAGGAATGGCACAGACTGAACACCTAAATAAGGGTGGTATGTCTGGGAGGAGGCAATGTGGCTTTGCTAGGCGGAGGTCCTACCTCTCATAGCTTTTGAAGCTGTTCAGAGACACCCAACAAGCAAATTGACAGGCGTGTACCAGTTCATGTAGCCTACCTGGATTTCCAAAAGCCATTCTGCAAAGCACCTCATCAAGGGATTTTAAGAACATTGAGGAGCCTTGGGATAGGAGAGAAGTAAGTTTGAGCAGTCAGATCTCACAGGGGAAGAAGGTCATCAGAGGAGCTCCATATTCAGTGCCTTTTCTTATAACTCAATAAGATTCAACTTGCACTGGGGAGAAAGGAGGCCTATTTGTCAGAAGTTGCCTTGTAGATGCTCTTAACATGTTTTATGGTAGTCTTTCTGCAAGAGCTTATTCTGCTTTATGAATTAGCCTATGCTGAGTGTTTGTTAAATGTCTACAGAAGTGGAGTGTGGAGTATCTAGCATGCTGTACATTCAGCTCTGTCTTACTGCATATCCTGAGGTCTCCATTGAAGAGTATTATGTAAAAGTATGAAGTATATGATGGCAATATGTACCTGTAAGAACCTGCATCTCTGCTAGTAGTAAAAATATCCTACTGTAAGAAATATATAAGAGATGAGCAAGTGAACCCTATGTAGGATGGCTATTTCATAGGCATCATTAGGTACCTCGCAAATATGTCCATGCTTGATCATTTATCTTTGTAGCCTAAATGAATGAGTACATGAATGAGTTTCTGACCAGCCTGTATTTCTCACACAAGAGGATCTTTTCCACTTACTGCACCATCAGCACTGTAATTATTTCATGAGCTTCCTTATATTTTTATTTCTTCCTCAGTGTCTGAGAAGAAATGCCAACTCACACAAACATGCTTTAGTAAGTGGTGGACTTGGTCTGTCCTGTTCATTCAGGACAGACTTTTGAAGTTACCTCCCATCTAGAAATTGTTTCTCTGGTGAATGTCTTTGTTTTGAAGCTTAGGGAAGGTGAAGGGAAAAGGCCTCCTTGCCACAACAATAGCTCTTTTGACTGCTGAGCTAGAACACATGTGGTTTATGATGATCTGAGCCTGGCGTCATTGATACCATGGGCCTTGCATGGCAGTCGAGTTTCTGATGATCAATGTATTTTCCTTTTTCCTACTTATTCAGCTAAGTTAATTGGTTTCTGCTTGGCCACGAATACCAGATGCTTTGGTGCTGATGTCCATATCTCTGCTGGTTGGCAGAGATAGCGCTGATGGGGCAGTAGAAGTTGTTTCTGCCACCTCTTCTAGGAGAAAAAGGGCTGTGTTTGTGATCTGCAATGAGAATGGACCTGTCTTCTGATCCCTTCCTGCTTCAGTTTTAGAGCATTATTGACTGTCACCCCACTTTCCCATATCCCACTCTTCCTCATCTCCGCACAGACACGTGCACCACCAAAGAGTCCTCTAACCATCAGAGGTGGGCTCAGAGCTGGGAAGAAAGCTGATGTCTAGGTGGGATGCTCTGTGAGCTCAGGGAACCATTCCTCCTTCCTTCAGGCTCCTTCACTCAATGTAACAGTTTTACTTTTTTCATGGTTAGTCTTTCCAATTGCCTGGGATAACTGTCACAATTCTTTTTAATGCGTGGCATTTTCAAATGAAAGTGAATTCCACGTGGGAATTTTTGCAGAATCCAGATTTCACAGCAAATGTGATTCAGAGGCCACAGAAATGTCCCAAAACAACCAAGGTTTAGAAGGATCTGAAAAGATACAAGGTTTTTTTTTGGTTGCAGTACCATTTTTTTTAAGTTCTTCTGATTCAGTAGGCCTCAGAAATGTCCCAAAACAACAAAAGTTTAGAAAGATCTGAAAAGATATCAGTTTCTTTTGTTGCAGTCCCATTTTTCTAAGTAGTTTTTCTGTATCACAGAAATGAGCTGTGTTTAGCTACATGCAGCCAGTTCCTTCAAAAGAGAGAGCCTTGGGTGGCTGTATTATCAAACAAAAAAAATCTTGGCAGAAACTTGCATTCTTAAGACAGCCAAATATTTTGTACCCAAAGTATTGTCCTCCTTCAAAACACTTGTGCATAGCATAACAAAATTACAGATTCCAAGACCCTTTTCATTGCGATTTTAATTTAATTTAGAGTTTGTATGCCTAATAGTATTTTTAATATGCATTTCTGGAATTTGTGGTTTGAACTTTAGTCTTCTGAAAAATAATAAGTTTTATATAGGTACCATGTGTTTGGATCTAGCTTTATTTTGACTGAAGGAAATGATTTGTCAAGACATTTTGTCTTTAGTATTGCATTGGAAGCTTGTGTTTTCTGATTAATGCTCTTATATTGGGTGTCCTTTCAATGTGTCCATTGTCACGCATGAGTGTTTATGATGAGATTTTTGTCACTAGGAAAGATATTAGGAAAAAGAGGCTTTATTCAATAGCAAGCTTCTTAAGTTCAAGCTCTTTACATACATCTTGGGTCATTCAGAGGCTTTGTGAGAAGGAGTGTACCTGTTTAGTCTGGTGACAGTTAAGAGCAAAGATCCATGAGGACGAATAGTACAGTAATTCCTATATTACCTTGTAGTGCTGTGGCAGAGCGTTTTGTCAACTTTCATCTTCACTGCCTTTGCAAGCAGTTATTTCTTCAACCTTGTGTCACTGCTTACAGCAATTATGGCATGAAATACGCTAATATTTTCGTAAGTAATATCTCTATCTGATCTGCTTTATAAGTAAATATGCAGGTTTTACTTGAACTCGTCATAATATATATTAATAATATTAATATTGTAATAGGAATGAACTTCTTTTCATATAAGATTGAGGCTATGTCACATGCAGATAGTAGGAATTGAGTAGTCTGGTGTGAAAGAGCATAAAGAAAGCCTTTGTAAGCTCTGGTGAATCCATTTAACTGGTCTGTTGGTGTGAATGGAAAATTGCTCAATATTGCACAGAATTGCAGGACACCCCCCCCCTTAACTGTAGTACATATGCTATCTGTGCCATCAGTTCAATGAGAGTGGATGGCAAAGCAGGGGCACTTGAGAGAATAAACATCCAGTACACAAATACCTCCATCTAAGGCTTTTTGTACTGGTTTCAAACTCCCCGAGAGCTGAAGAGGTCCCTGCCTGGGGAGCAGCGTTGAACAGGGAGCCCTGTGTGATCAAAGGCCAGCTAGCCTGGAGAAAGAGCACGCCATGCCTCTGTGCCCGCTTCAAAGGGAAGAGTCTCTTCTGAAGGTTGCAAGTCAGAAAGCTTGACAGCGCTACAGGATGAAAAACTGGCCAAAGACTAAATACAGGGCAGGCACAAGAAGGAAGAGGAGCTGTACCCTCAGGAGCTGGAGCCACAGGGATCAAAGCTAGCTGCCATGGTGGTGAAAGCAAAGGAACTGCGCCCCACCCAAACACAGGTTGATGACCACTTCCATTCTGTTGAGTGATTGCTGTCAAAAACCTACGCTTGTGGAAAGAGAGGGGGTGGAGAATCTAAAAAGGAGCAAAGGAAACTGTTCTCACTGTCACTTTTTGGAGCCAAACGTGCAGAGTGTCTCACACTCAAAGGTGGTGTGACAAGAGCAATTAAACAGGCTCCACTGATATCATTCCCAAAGACCAGAGTAAGGCGTTGTCAGGGGAGTGTGCTGTATCAAGAAAGGAAGAGTTTGCTAAGAAACAGCACAGTAATCAAACTTCTAGATACAATTAATAGGAAGCTGATGTAAAGCATGATCTTCATGTTTAAAATTAAAATGTGGCTTTATAACGTCTTAACTGATGTGGCATGTTTGAGCTAAGGTTTCTCAGTATTAGTTAGAACCCAGCCACAAAAGTACTGAAAGCTCCAAAGTGGAAGAAACTTGAAACTGATTTTTTACTATAATGAACCTGATTTATTTACACTGAATGAATTTTAAAGGGTTATTCACTGGACTGGTGAAAACACATTTCTTATGATTCTTTCCACTAGATTGTAGCATGTTTAGGCTGGACTCCTTGCTTCTACTGGGTAGTAATTTACCCTTCATTCCTTAAAGCCCCATGCATACGTGTATCCAAACTGTGCATCTACCCAAGTACACTCTTCCTATTCTGTGAAAGGCAGGAAAGTGATGAAAGTGGAGGGAAAAGGCCTCAGACCTCATGAGAAATTCCCCTAGGTTTCAGTGGGAGCCGTGAAGACTCTATTTCCCTGGGAACAGTTCATTAAACTGTGCATCATCTCTATTGATTTCCCTCTCAGCTGCTATAGAAACCATCATTCCATGAATATTTCTTTCTGAGCTTCCTCATTAGTCTTTCTCCAGCAGCTCAGTGAGCCAATCACTGCTAGTCCATAGGTCTGCAACTGGAATGAGCAAATACAAATAATGCTTTCCTTCGTTTTACAGGTGAATCGCCCTCACCCTGGTGATCATCCTCTTCTGATCATCTTTATGGTTGGTGGAGTGACTGTCTCCGAAGTCAAAATTGTGAAGGATACGGTAGCAACACGCAAACCTGGTACTCAGGTAAAAAAAAGCTCTAAATATACAGTTCCTAACTGTACAAAGACTAAAAATTCATTGGGTAATGTTCCCTGTAGCACTGGTACCAAAGCTATGCAAAGCCACAGCCACTTTTTATGGACAAGAATGGTGCTAGGATTTTGCTGTAAGCAGCAAGTGCTTAGGCACCAAGAGTCTGTTTTTTACATGTTAGAGTCAGCAATAGAGGTTCAAACTTGGGTTGGAGAATTCAGAACAGACTGGCATTATTCTGAAGGAGCTTTCATCATGTCTCAAAGGATGCATTTCTTGGTATTCTTTATAAACAGAAACATTTGCAGTACAAAAGGCTACAGGCTCCCTGGCAGTCCATCTAGAGGTTGGGTTGCAACTGCAGGGTTGCTCAGAAGGAGCCTGCCAAGCACCTGGGTACCTTCTAGTGATATATTGGTGATGATCCTGCAGACAAGTCTATTGGCATTGCTGAGGAGCAAGATAAACTAGACTGGATACAGCTGCATTGGCTTCTCATCCAGGCCAGGTAACTGTGGTAGATACCTGACCACTAGATGTCTGAGGCAGGTGATGTGGAGAAAGCCTCAAGTCTCTGTATCCCTTGGATGTGCTGTTATACTCCTGGAAGGAGGGTAACTCCTGCAGTGAAGCTTCAATAGGGTCTTTGCAGCTGATCTTTGCCTCATCCACTGTAGCAGCAGAGCCTGACTACAGCACTTGTCATCTGAATGGAGAGAAGGAGGATGGATGGGCTGTGGTGGTGCCTGAGATGTTAAAAATCATTGTTAACTGTGGAGTAATGTGTACAAGAGCAATCAGGTATCTGCTGAGTAGGACAGATATACAGGGTCATCTTAAAACAGCAAAGAAGAGCCGCGTAGCCAGACGCATCATAAACCTAAGTCTGGTTTCCAGGGTGGCTTCTAAATATCTTGCTTTCAATTCCTCTGGAATGTAGTTTTGATTAGTGAGAAATCATTAGCAAAATGAAGCCAGCCAAAGGCTGAGCAGCCCCTGGGTTTTACATGTGTTTTCCACGTTCTCGCAGTCTTTGCAAAGGACTCTCAAGCAGTATTTGGTAGGATGGAGTGCCATGTTCAGCGATTTCTCTCATAACACAGTTCTCCCCAACTAGCCTATTGCTAATCTCCTCAAAACAGCAAATAAAATTCTTTCCCATCTTGAAAGGGGATGGAGTTGTGACAAACTGATGGACAAGTTAATCCACACCCGAAATGTATTAATACACCCTTGAAAGATAAGCGGAGGGTTAACACGTGAATTGGTTGAGAACTATGCAGGGAGACTTTTGACTGGCTTTCCAGAGGGACTTGAGGCTTGGCAGTGGTGACATGGGATCTGGTGTTGCTTTGCTTTGGCTTAACCTCAGCGGCAGGTCACCCTCTGAGGCGGATTCCTAAAGAATTTTAAGCTTTTACTGCATCTTGCCCTTTGTCCAAATGTGCTGTGTTAGAGGTGAAAGGACAGGGGGTAGAAGCAGGCAGAGGAAGAGAAAGAAAAGAAGCAGTTGTGCAAGTCTCTCTTACAAAAACAGTTTATGAGTTTGCTGGATTTACCTGGATTTCTGCACTATGGCTGTGAATATGTGCCACCTGTTTAGGATTATTCTCTTTTCAAAAAGCCAGGCATTTGTCTAACTCAAGCCAGCATTTAAGAGAGGTTTTTTTGTGGTGTTCTAGCAATCAGGTTCAGCCATCAGGGAAACATTGACCCCCCCAGGTCCTTTCCAGCCAAACAAAGCACTGACATTTATACTAATTATTGCCTTTTGGAGAAATGGAGAGATATGTGGGTGCAAAAGTAAAGACCTGAGGGAAGTAACTAAAAAACTTACAGGACATACTGATTATTTCAGCAGTTGTTTGGAGCTGAGGCAAATGACATTTAAATGTGGAGTAGGAAACACATGTTTCTGTCCACAGAACTGCTCCACATCTGAGTATGAACAACAAATTTATTTCTCATTGAGGAGCACAAAAGAGTACAGCATTTCCTCTGCATCATCTGGGTTTGGATGGTGGTAAATAGCTTCCCTAACCTGGTGAGAAGTATCCTGCTTTCAAAGGAAGAAGTCAGCAGGGTTGGTTTTTTTCTGCTTTAATCAGGAGAGTGAAAAAGGGAGAAGAGTATGAGTGCGTGTTTCAGGCTCCCTCCTCCCAACACACACAACCCGCTATGTGGTTGTGGCTGAGGCAAGCACATAAACCCCTCCACATGCACCATCAGATGTTAGCTGCATCTTCTCTGTCCTCTGCTGAGGAGGAACAGCCCATGGCAGTGCAGTGGGTTGGAATGGGAGCTCCTGGCTCCTTGGCTGCCATCAGGAGGGGTAGCCCTTCCAATGAAGCATCAGAGACCAGGGTGCTGTACTGAGCAAGTAGAAGGTCTGTAAAGGTGTCCTGAAGAGACCTGCCTGGAGGAGAGACAGACGCTACTTATCTGGGCAATTCCCCTCTTTCTGTAAAAACGAAGGAACAAATATTCACATTTATCCCCCTGAATGAGCCCTCAAAGAAACTGGGGGGAAAGGAGGAAAGTCCCACTGCGTTGGGCTGCATCCTTTCTCAGACTTTAAGGCTGCAGATCTCATTTTTCTCTCTGGGCTTACTATTAGTTGCACAAATCCCCCCAGGGTTCAGTGGTGGGACTCCAAGAAGAAATTGCTTTTATCTGGCAGTGGCTATTGTTGATGTTTGGCTTGTACACCCAAAACACTTTGGTAACGTGTCCCTTCGTGTTTTTCAGAATTAAGCTGCGTGATAACAAGATGAGCACATACTGTGCTGTAGTCTGATTCTCATGTAACATAAGGAAGACAGTGTCAGCCTTTGGCATCTGCAAATTACAGAGTTTTTCATCCATAGGAAGGAGAAGAGAGAATCAGTGTCAGTTTGCTAGAGATTGTGTGGGAGGACAAAGAAAGCGGAGAAGTGAGGGGGAGACTATCATCAGTACAGAAGGGATCTGTAGTAACTTAACTCCAAATTCCTTTCATTATTTGAAGTGAAAAGATGAAAGAAAGAACAAGCAAAAAAAAAGTTGAAATGCAGCAATACTGCACATTTAAACCATGCAACAAAGAGCACAAGTGGTTTGATAGCTACGGCAGGAGACAGACACACACGTACTCCATTGCTGATGCTTCTGCTTCCTCTCCTCGGAACTGCACTAAAAAAGCAAATTCACATTTGAGCAAGCTAGTAAGGTGAATCCGTCCCCATGTCTTTGCCTGCAGTCCTGTCCCTACAGACCACTGCTGAACTTGGGGCTTTGTAAGAGCAGTGTCCTACAACTTTGGCCACAAGTTAGCTCCACACAGCAAAAGCATATATGCTCACTCCTTGCCGATAGCTTTCCTGCAGAGGAGCCTTCACACCAAGCACCCCCATGCTGGTGTTCACTTTAGAAGGACTGATACCTGCATCTAGCATTGTGTGTATCATGGCTGTAGTGAGTGACTCAAAATTGTGCTATGGGAGGAGAAACTCCTGCTTCATCAGCTGGTGCCTTGCAGTAAACACAATGGCAATCACAACACATCACCGGGTAAGATCTGGATAGAAATGAGTCAAAGCACACATTCATTTAGAGTACAATGCTACCAGTCATTATGCTCCTTAAACTGACTTAACTACAGTTATTAGTGAGCAGACAGTTTCACAGGGCAAGTTGTATTACCCTGGCAGTAAACACCAGAAACACACAGCGTGTATAGAGCTGGGTGAAACGAGCAGCTCGTAACCACGGCTCATTAGTGCTGTGATCAGTCTCGGTCCCCTTCATTTTGACGTGTTTTTTCTTGTCCTCTTTCTTTCAGGTAATCGTGCTCTCCTCCGCACTCCTAACACCACGCAGTGCTGTTGAGTTGTTGTTTGGCACAGAGCGTCTCCAGCCTGACGCTGATATCTGATGGAGGAAGATCTGTGGAGAAGATGAGGGAGTACCTCAGCTGGAAACATCCAATCTCTGCTCTGTCACTCTTCCCAATAGCCTTCCAAAAAGTGACATGTCCTCTGCTGAAGTTACGGCTCTGGCTGAAGCAGGGTGAAGCAGCTGGGCATCTACCTGCACGGGAACATGTGCAGCTTACAGGCAGCTCTTCAAAATGGTCCGGACGTCCCGCGACAGTTCCCTGCTCCTTCACGGTCACACCAGGCAGAGCTGACTCACCCCAGCCCTGCCCTGTGTGCAAGGGGGATCACTTCTAATAATTCCCTAGAACAGGTGCAACTGAGGACCAGGTGATACTGAATTTGCACTCCCCAAACAGTACTTCTTTGTGTGAGTATTCTTGATGTTTTAGCTGGGGTAGCTTCTGGTGGGAAATGCTGCTGAGGGAGTGAAAGGCTAGCAAAATCCACCCTGTCTGTCACCTTACCTTGCAAAACACCTGTGCCTTATACAGCATTAACCGCCTCTGCCCTTACTTTGTCCCTCACCCCAAAGAGGTGACAGAGCACAGCCCTGATGTAGCCAGCAGAGCAGTTCCCAGTCGGGTGATGTTCTCCTGGCAGGACTGGTAGAGGCAGAGAAGCAGAGAGCCAGACTCCCAGGCTGAGTTACACGGTTGCTTCTTTCTCAGCTTCCTGTTTTGTGCTCTAGTTTCTTCACCCACAGTCCTGAGAGAAAAGACTGGTTTTGATGGCACACTTCTCTGTGGGTTTACATTGGAGGACATATGGGCTGTGATGGTTTGATGATAACCCTGGAAGAATCCTCCCCTCACATGCATTTAGAAAAAGGGAAGAGGAAGAAAAAAAAAAAAAGTCACAGCACCAGATTCTTTCTTGAGCTACGTTTCTGAGCAGCTTGATTAAAGAACAGCTTTTTTTTTTTTTCATTTGTGATCATGAAAAAGCCACTATCAAATTCAGTTATATAATTTTTCCTTATGAAACTTTGATACAATCTGTGATAAAAAAGCATCAGCCAATAGAGATTGTGATTACATATAGCATCAAGACTTCCAGCATAAAATGGTGGGGTTCTAAAGCTACATCCTCTTACTCCAGCCAAGGGATGCTAAGATTACAGTTTACACTGTAAGAATGTGAAATTTTAAGTGGTGTTCACTCTGTCATATCATTCTTTACTATACCAAAGGAATAGATTAAATGAGAAGTAGCTTTTCAACCTTTGTTCACAAGCTAGTTTAAGTTCTCTTAGATTTTTATAATGGTCTTCAGAAAAGGTTGCAGTTTGAGTTAAATTCACTTTTGAGTGGGTGGAAGGGAACAATGGGTTCATTATAAAGTACGGACAACGTTGCCTCTATGGAAGAGAGGTTTGCAATAGCTGTAGAATGGAACTTTGTGCTGTAAGAGGTGAGAAATACTGTGAGATTGCAAGGCTAAAAGCTTGAAGAAACAGTTTGAACAGAACAACTGGAAAGCAGGTAGCCAGCCTCTTGGTTTCTCTTCTGTCCTTCTGTACTGTTTAATCTTAGAATATGGATGTTTTGTAAATTCTGCAATCAATAAAGCAATGCTGTTAAAATGACGAACCTCATCCATCTTCTTCTTCTCTCCTAGCACACAGGGCTACACGTCAGGACTGCATATTCCTGTGACGTTTTTCTTTTGCATTATTTGATTGCCCCCAAGAACCTAGACTTTCTGTCTTGGGAGTTGTCCTGGAGGGGTTCCACACCCTGCTGGTAGCTGAAAGGCTCTCGTGTGTCTAGTTGTCATTGCTGACCAGTAAGTCCAGGTGCTCACAGCTCTGAGATGCTGCTGGTGTCTGAGGATAGAGGCTGGCAGCTGTGGTCTTCTCTTCCTCACCTGTCTTTCGTCAGATGCTCTCAGGTCTCTGACTTGGCCAACTAAGGACGTACTCTATAGGATGTTGAGAAGCTGGGGCTGAGTCTAAGCAGACACTGATACTCTTGCACTTCCTATGGGTCAGGCAGCTCCTCTGACTGAGGCAGAGACTAGTTTTTCAGGCCTACACTTTGGAGGACTCTCTTCAGTTTGGGGGGCCACAGCTGTGGCAGCAGACACTGGGACTAAGCCACTATCCTTATATTCAGTAACTGAGGAAAGGGAAGAAGGTGGTCACAAAAGCCTACTCTTCTTCTAGACCAAGACTGGTGTGGAGTCTTTCCAGTGGCCCTAGTGCAGCAGCCTATTTGTAGGAAATCGCTGTAGTAGCTACACGTAGCCTGGACATGGGGAAAAGGCCAGGGGGATGAGAGGTCTCCTGCTAGTCCTGTGTGAGCAGGAAGAGGAAAAGAGACTTTGCTTGGACAGGTGCAGAACCACAGCAAAGAGTGTCTAAGCCCTTGGGGTGTGACAATAAGTGATGCTCACAAGGGAGGAGGAGGAGAAAACACAAAGCCACACTTGACAAATAGGTTTACTATTATATTAATAAGCTAAGCAACATTTGATAACAAGCTCAGATTTTGTTTGCAAGTCCAGTCCTAAGTCACTTTGCTGATGGTCAAATGGATTATCATCAGCAAG
>NW_008632723.1:0-3855 GCF_000691845.1 Merops nubicus | reverse complement strand
TCCCTACACCAGGGGTGTGCTAACCAGGTGAGCCTGTGCAGCAGTTGCCCTAGTCCCAGCACAGGCATCTTCCTCAGGAGGGCTCACAGTAAAACTGCCCTAAACATTAAAAAAGTAGTTGAAAGCTTGTGATTTGTAAGTTCTTTACACTGTGATATAACTCGATACATAAAGCTTCTCTTTTTCTTTTTTAAAGAAGTGGCAGTTACTTAAGAGACAGCATTCTTCCAGATTTTGACCTACCTCACACCATTCCTTTCTCCCTGGACTGTTTTTGACAAAGAGAAATGAAGCATCCCATTTTAATTTCAAAGGTCTCATTTAGTTCCTCTCCTAAAAGAACTTCTTCAAAGGAAGTTGTAAAGCAGTTGTGAGTGCTCCCACCCCCCGTGGTTTATGCTAATAAAGGAACAGTATAGGCAGGAAAGCCCTTCTCACTGTTTGTGAAATACATGTTAACTACCTTGAGAAAACCCTGAGACTTTGTCTCAATGCTTCACTGGGTATTGCCTATTGTTTCTCACCCAAAGAACACTCAAGGAAACATACAATTAAAAAATTTAATATTGAACCAGGCAGTAAGAATGAAAAAAGTCCACTCCCTAGAAGGAGTAACTGTACACAAAATAAATAAGTTACAGTTTAAACAAAAGCACAACTGGCTTTTTAAAGTGCATGTGTATAAGGCTGTTAGCCTGTGAACTCCATTGGCTCAACGTAAAAAAAATTAATTATATACATATAAATCTGTCACATGCATGTAAGTATGAAGAGGGACTGGCTCAGCTCAAAACAAAGCAGCAGCTTCATTGCCTGGAGCCAGCTGTGCTTCACCCAGAGCTGAGTCACAGCCACATTCCTTCTGTGCCTGTTGCACACAGGGAGAAGTGTCTGTGATGGACTATCGCTCCAACTACACACTCATTCCTCAAAAGCTCCATGTTGGATCATTTAGTCTGGACAGTAAAAGAACCCACAAGTTATTTGCAATTAGATATGTTTACACCCTGCAGACAATAGTTTTACATACAAAGCCTGGTCAAGTTGTCAGTAATAACACAGCCAGTAAAAAAATCAAGGACCATTGTTTACAGTCTCGATACCCAGTCGTGTCCACTTAATTTACACTTATTTTTACAGAACCATTTCACGTTTGCTTATTTGTTTTGAAATACGTGGGAAATAAACAGTTCAACTGTGCAATAAAATTAAACAGATACATCATGCTGTCTGCATCCGTGTGAAAACAAGACTCAAGTGGTTACTTCTGAACAGTGAATTGCAGTTCAGTGTGTTTCCCTGTTCAAGTACAAGTTCAGTTACAGCTAGACGGTTTGTTTCTGCACAAATGAAAGCCACATCTGTCTGACTGGAGACAAGGCAAACTGAAAGATTGTTTCCTTTACTGAAAAGTTCCTTTTCCAAGTGAAAATACTTGTTCTGCAAGTCACATCCTAGAACTATTTCAAGAGTTTGTGGTGGTTTTGGTTTGGTTGTTTTTTTGTTTTGTTTTGTTTTGTTTGTTTTTTTTTTTCTTTTTTCAATCTGCCACTGCTCCTTTTCTGAGGAACTGCTTATAAGCTTCTACAATCATGCAAAAGGCTACCCAAACCATCCTTCTGTCACAATGCCTCAGGCTCTGGATGTGCCAGTGTTCAACACTCCAAGTCTCAATCTCAGGCCAAAGGCTGAGAACGGCCCTGCTGTCAAACAGAAGTGACAGTCCTCACTTTGGCAGACAAAGCTTGCTTAAACCTTCTCTTCAGATCTTGCATGTTGGGTGATTTTGGTCGTGGAATAAGAGAAGTTCTCCTTCTCTCGGGGGTACTGGTTGTTTGCTGTTTACTGACTTCTTTACAGAGGAGGTGGAAGGCATTGAAGATGTCATTGTAGTTCTCACTGACAGATACTTCGTAGAAAGAACAGCCCAGCATGTTGGCCAGCTGAAGTCCATGCTGAGGATCCACCTCTTTGATATGCAAGAGATCAGCTTTGTTTGCAAGTATGACAACAGGGACTGTGTTTCCTGGATGCAACTGTCGAATGTGATGGTAAAGGTGACTGAGTAGCTCATAGCTCTTATAGTCTGTGATGGAGAAGACAATCACCAGAGCATCTGCCCAGCGAATGCATCTGTTCAGCTGCTCGTTACAATGCAGACTGTGTTCATGGACCTGAAAAATGAATGGTCCCAAATTAGATAGCTGAAGTCATGAAAGATTAAAGGAACCGGTCTCTAAGAGTCTAAAGCCAAACAGCATTTTACAGCTTCAGATGTACGTATTTGCATTGCACGTTGTGAGTACAAACTCAACCTGAGCGTGGTGAATAAATGCCTATGTTGATTCAGCTGCAAAAAGCTGGAATTTAACACTGGAGTTTGCTATACACAAATGGAAAATTGACCTGAGTAGTTCTTCATGCAGAGAAGGACTTTGTAGTTCCACAGAATGGGAAATTAACTGGCTAGACAGCAAGTCTGGGGAAGCAAAGATATGAGCTGGAAGCATTTAGACCTGGAGTGTTGCCCAGTTCGAAAAGGCAACAATCCAGCATTACTCAGGTCTATATATATGTTCAGGACTTTAACTTTTGACACACTACTGAGCACAGCCACAATACAGCAGACTTGACTTTATACCATACACATTTATGAAGCTTGGGCAGTGGTCATATGTTCTTCCACATGTATGTTATTTGCCAGGAATCGATTCTACTTTTGTGTCTAATGCTCCAAATATATAGGAACAAGACACTTAAGTAATTCAGCCACTCAAAATTAATGGGCCTCCACTGTATAAATGATTCACCAGAACAGTGAATTTTTTTCGTTTACTACCACCATATTACAGGCACACAACACATCTGGCTCCACTGGTTGTAACACCAAGAAGTTGCCACCTCTCCCACACAGAACACCAAACTCTGAAATGGACCGTCACAAGATGCTGCACAGAGGGACACACACACACACAGGTTTAGAGCTGCTCTGGTGAACTGCGTGGCAGCATCTAGCTCACCTGAACTCCTGGAGTATCTTGCACTTGAATAGCCAACATCTCTCCATCTATCTGGATGTGCCTGCTGTAGAGATTACCTGCCAAGAACACCAACAGGTTGACAAGTACAGCCACCACTCACCACTCTACACAGACCAGTGCTGCTGCTGCCACCTATTACTTGCACAAGACAAGCTGTATCGCTGCTTATGAAGCGAGGGACCAGCATTAAAAGTTTTTTTCTGTGTTAACAACCCACAATTTTTTTACTTTACTAGACTGCTGGGATTCAATCTTGCACTGGCTTGTTTTGAAGCCTGGCAATTATTACTGTGCAACTTGGAACTCAGTTACTTTTTAAAGGCTGTCTTAGCTTTGATGATAAAGCTAAGTGTGCAACATAACCAGCTTTTAGTAGAAAGAAGCTATTTGCTAGTCATTTAGTATTTCCACACTTTAGTGAAGCTCTCTGCTGGTCAGCCTGTAAGATTTGTTGCGTTTTTCATAAGTTTGGCTTTTTCAAGTCATTTCCCCGGCAGAATTAGCCTGACGATAGACTAGACTTCCCGCTGTACTGTGCTCACGCAAGTACACCACATCCCCTCCTCGCCCTCCCCATTGAGCTGGCACTGTTCCCCTGTCCGCTCCCCTCGCCCAGGGCTGCGAGAGTCCCACGGGGAACAAGTTTTACGCGGGCTGCCGGCCTCGGAACGGCCCCGCGGACTGTGCTGCCGGTGATATCCGTCAGGCGCACCGAGAGCCCCCGGTTTATGTTCTTTCTTTGACAGCCGGGACCCGGCTCGGCGCTGCGTTTTGGCTTGCCGATCGCCAGGACTCGCCAGCTCCCGGCGGCCAG
>NW_008632722.1:0-9394 GCF_000691845.1 Merops nubicus | reverse complement strand
TTTTTTTTAATTATTATTATTATTAAAAATATTTTTCACTTTCTTGTTGTTGTTAAAAGGAACAAATAGCGAAGGATTTGCTTTCAGGGGAAGAAGAGGAGGAGACACAGTCTTCAGCTGATGATCTGACTCCATCCGTCACATCCCACGATGCATCGGACCTATTCCCAAACCAGCCTGGCTGTATGTGTCACTAATTTCTAAGTAATTTACTTAAAAGTAATGTGCAGGATAGGACAGGAATGTTTTTCTTTATTTTGTCACTTAGTTTCCTGAGATCAGGTCTTCCACTTTTCTGCTAGGGGCTGCAAATAAGCCCGAGTGCAAATGGTGTCACCAAGGTAGAGTGTAGATGAGCAGCGGGGTGAGGGGAGAATTGTCTTTACCTGTAACTCATAACATTTGAGAAAGTGAGAATTGTTTTGCTACCTGCTGTAATTGCCACCCGGAAGATCAGTACCTGGTCTGACATCTCTAGAAGTTAATAAATCCAGTAGTACTAGCAGTGTGATATGTTGCAGCAGTTCCTAAATATTGGAACGCGTGGGAAGCCAAAGCACATGAGGAAACTCAGTGGGACATGATCTTATTCCTTCTGTCCTGCAAATGAAGGAGTATAATTTTTCTTTTTTTTCAAAGTGACTCTGATTCTTTTATTTAAAAAGGGAAAATGAAAATCTGGGTAAGTTGTCACCGTGGACCATGCTCAAGTAACTTCAGGACAGAAAATGAAGGGAAGGAGAGGTTACATAAAGCAATAAAAAAAACCCCATACTTTATAACTACAGATCTTCTCCTTTCCCACCAAGCAAACAACTTCCTTGCTGATGAAGACAAGGAGCCCTGTTCATCTCCGTGTGCTTCCTCCATGGCCGAGGATTCGGAGGAGGATTCCATCCCATCCAACGAGTGTAAGAAGGTAAATGATCAGAGTGCCTTGGGAAGGGGAGCTCATGCAGTGCACCCGAGTCTGAGGAAAGCATGACACCAAAGTGCTGTGGTATTTCCCCAGGAAAGTTTCTTTTATTCTGTTGTGCCCAGTGCCTCATGTTTTGTGGAAGGCAGTGGCAGATGTGAGTTATGATTTGTTTTTAATACAGTCTTGAAATCTCTGCCTGAAATTATCTTCTGCTTCAGACATGGAAAATGCTGCTGTGCCTTTGTAAATTAAAACTGCAGCCTGTAGCCCTATAAAGGTGAAATGCTGCACAATATTCCCAGCAGGATTTACTGAGGGGGAACCATCTTACAAGAGATGGGAGCAGACTTGCAAATCCATCCTGGTTGTGAAGGCTGCAGGAGAGCTGCTGCATTTCTTTATCTCCAGCCTTAGCTGATTGCTATATGTCTTTAACAGTAAAATTATGTAAATGCCTGAGGTCCCTGAAGTATCACCTGGTCAGCAGTAAATCTTCTTAGTCACCCTATAAAATAGTCAGGGTTCCCTAGAGATAATAGTGACAGTGGGGTCTATGGTCCCTAAATCAAGGAGTTCACCTCAGTGCCTCTGCAGAACATTTCCCATTTCAATTTACCCACCTCTCTGTGGTGATATTTCAGGAGATCATGGTTGGACCTCAATACCAAGCCACTGTTCCCATCCTCCATGTGAACAGGCACGGTGAAAAAGGTAAGGCAGCCTGCTTGGTATGTCTTGTTTGGATGTAGGGTGCTGGCCTGGGCCTTTGATGTGACCCCAGTTCACCAGCTCTGCTCTGTGTCTCTAGGCCTGGCACCTCTCAGTGCTGACACCAACATTTACAGCTACACCTGAGCTGGCTCTAAACTCGCCTGTTGGGACAGGATGAATAATACAGCTACAGAAGCTCAGTGAAAATGGGGTTGGTGTGGTGGCTTTGGAGGAGTGGGTCTCAGCTGTAGCCACAGAGAAGGAACACCCTTCTGAGATATTTATTTTTCTCCGACTTCTTCCTTGAGTAGCCAGAGTTATTTTCACTTGGTATTCCCTGGCGCTGACCAGTTTCCAGTCTCGTAGGATGTCTGCAGAGGAGGTGGAGGTGCCTTGAGTTGCAGATTGTCTAATAACTAGCACAGTATTAGCAGCAGCTTGCCAAGTTTCTGAATGAGAGAGCTGACAGAAAGGCACATCTGTAGAAATCACTTGGCTTCCTCCATAAGTCCTTTATCCTCGCAGACTCTGAGCATATTAGCTGAAGAAGTTACCAGTTTTGCAGGTACTGTTTCAGATCTACCCAGTATAGTTCTTGAATTTTTCACCGTTGCTTTATTGGTGCTCTCAGGCTTCTGTATTCAAGACCATGGATTTAGTGCGTGCTCTCCATAACCTGTGTGTTTGCATCAGCATGAAATCCAAGGAAACTGATGCTAGATCCTGATGGGGTATGTTATGCCCCATCTGCAGTGCCCCGATCTGATTTTAGTGATTCTGCAGGACAGAAGAGTTGTTTCCTTTGCCTGTAGAAATGAGTTAAGTACAGAGGCTGCTGGTTTTGTCTAAATAGAAAATTCTCAGTATTTCTGAATATTTTTTATTGCAGTCTTTCTTGTTTTCCTCTGGGCTGTTATTTTAGTTAAACATCTCTGCATTGTTGTGTGCCGTGTTCTCGTGGATGAAGAGCCTTGAAAACTGAAAGGGGCAAGAATCACTTAGTGATGCCATGGGCTTCTGCTGTTCTCAGTGGGTGGAGCAGCTCAGAGGAGCCTTATGAGCTGTCACAGGGGAGGGACAGCCTTGCAATGCTTCGTTTTGTGTCTAGGATAGGGTTGTAGCTCAAAAGCTGTCTTTGCTTTTCACTCCTTTTGTTTACTGTGTGCTGGAAAAGACACCTTAGAACTTGAGAGGGTTTAGGTTCCAGGATTAATGAATCAAAGCAACTATCTTTTGGAACCTGGTAACAAAAACCTTGTAAACCGGCCCTTCTGGAAAAATAGAAGCAAGCTGAGCCTGTGCCTAGGGCTCTAAAAGAGGTATGAAGAGTCTTAAGCTTGTCTGCCTCCAGAATCAGCAGTTCCTTCAGAGGTGGCTGTCATCTCCAGTGCCAGGTTGGAGCACCAAGCAGACTTCCTCTCTCCTTCCGTCTCTCCCATGAGCATACTTGCAGAGCATTTCTCAGAGGCAGCAGAATTCTCAGTTTGATTAGCTTACTTCAGTGCTCTCTCTGTTAGCCTATGAGAATGAAGATCAGCTGCTTTGGGACCCAAACATACTCCCCGAGAGAGAGGTTGAGGAGTTCCTGTACCGCGCCGTCAAACGGCGATGGGACGAGCTGTCCAGCAGCAGCCTGCCGGAGGGGGAGATGGTGAAGGACAACGAGCAGGTACATGTTGGGGGCTTCTTGTACCCACAGGGACTCTGATGGTGGTGGGCAAATAGTGCTGCATTAACTACAGAGACCCCAAATGAGACACCCATTCATTCCAGAGATCCTCTGCTCCTGCCTTGTGGCTGAGTGAGGGTGTGCTACTCAGCTGCAGCCTCAGGAGGATCTTCACCCTCCTGTGGAAATACTGGGAAAGGCTGGCGTGGATCTGACCACAGGCCTGTCTAGTTTAGTGCTTTCCTTCCCACACAGTAATGGAAAAATGTGGAAGATGTGTGGAAAGAGTCTAACAGGCTGGGCAAGTGGAGAGTGGGTACTGCTCTGACTGTGTTCTCAGTGTCCCAAACTCTCTGAGCCAGCGCTCGCAGCAGGAACATCCTTTTGAAACTGTCCTCCTTTGGATTGTCTAATTCTTCTTTGAAGCCAGCAGAAGATCAAACATTTGGCCAAGAAACTCCAGAGCCGTTGTTTCCTCTAAGCCAGCCAGGTTAGATTCCCACAGAGTCACACCTCTACCCTGCAGAGTTGCATCTTCTCAGTCCTGGGGTTTCTAATCCAGTGCCTTGAGAAGTGGAATTGTCTGTGCTGATGGTTGAGCTGGGGTTAGTGGAAAGTGGCTCCTGAGAAAAATAAGTTTTACAAGACAGATGTGAGTCATGAGCAGGTTGGTTTGTGGTGTGTTGCTCATGTGTGTGCTGTGAGTGATTTTCTTCTGTTTCCCAGGCTTTGTATGAACTGGTCAAATGCAACTTCAATGCAGAAGAGGCTCTGAGGAGGTTGCGGTTCAATGTGAAGGTTATCAGAGGTGAGAACCCCCCCACATTTGGGTTCTACCTCAAATGTCAAGGCACATGTTGCTCTTCCTGCGTTCTGTGCGTCTCTAATTCCTCCTCCTTTCTGCTGTAGATGAGCTTTGTGCCTGGAGCGAGGAAGAATGTAGAAATTTTGAACATGGCTTCAGGGTCCATGGGAAAAACTTTCATCTTATCCAGGCAAACAAGGTAAGGACACTCAACCAGCATCCCACTAAGACTCGGGGAAGGAGGCACGTGCATTTTGCACCAGAGGTATGTTCTGAGCCTCGGCCAATGCAGGAAGTTGAGGACTGCTGAGTTTCAACCCCAGGCTTTGTGTTGACTCATGCTAGCAGGTGATGGGCTGTTCACTGCCCTGCTCTGCCTTATTTTCCAGGTGGGAGAAGTCACAAACAGCACTGACCTGCATGAGTGATGTCAGTTATTTACTGATTAGCCCTTTCTGGAGTCTCAAAAGTTCTTTCCAAACTCTCAGCCCTTGCAGTACTTCTGTGAATGAGTGAGTTGAGCATGTGGATGTTTTTTAAAGTCCCCTGAGGTCCTCTAGAATGAAAGATGCTGTTGTAGGGAGAGTTGGGCCCCAGGACATGTGCTGCTGCGCTGGGAGTTGGCAGAACCAGAGAGTCCAGTTCCACCACTGATTAACTGTGGGCATGTTGACACTGGCCAGTGAAAATGGATGCAGGTTTGCTCTCTCGATGTTAATTGTGCTACTGGAAGTGCAGGAAGGTCCTGCACAAACGTGTCATCTGTGAGCCCACACCGGGGTCTGCAGGAGCAGTTGTGCACTGTGGGGAGTTCTTTCTCTGGCCAATTACCACCTTGGAAGTCTCATTATGTGCTTCTGTTCTGCAGCATACACGTGTCCATAGCAATATAAATTAATGTAAAATGTAATGCATTTAATTTTCTGTGCTGGTTGAGCGGGTGAAGGGTCCTTGCTCCCTGAGGTGTGTCTGGCTCCGGGGCGTTCTGACCGGGGCGTCTCTCCCCAGGTCCGCACCCGGTCGGTGGGCGAGTGTGTGGAGTACTACTACATGTGGAAGAAGTCGGAGCGCTACGACTACTTCACTCAGCAGACCCGCCTAGGAAGGAGGAAGTACGTCCTCCACCCTGGAGCCACGTGCGTGGAATATTCTCACACTAAAATTAGTAACATTAACCTCCCCGTGAAGGCCCCTGCTGCAAAGCACCCCCGCGTGAAAGACTGCGCCTTCTGCTCCAGCAGGGTTCTGGGGTGGGGGGGTGGGGGGTGTGCTGGACAGTCTCAGAACAGAAATGCTGGTCGTGTGGGGAGGGAAGACAAAGCAGTATTTGCTTGGATGTGGACTGCCTTGTGTCAGAAAATACTGGTTTGTTTCAGGTAAATGCATCCATGAAGGCTAAGGCTAGGTGAGGGATTCAGGGCTGATCTCAGGGAGATAGCTCACTTTATTGAGGTTTTGAGAAGGGAGCTTTTTAAGTTTGAAAATACACTGTTTCTGGTGGTCTACAACATGAATTAATTTCTTTCCCTGATGCCACCCTTTGAGGCAAATTCATCACTTTGATATGTGTGCTAATTGCAGAAAATGCCTCTCAGACTGAAAGTGACATGTTTTGAAAGGTCAAAATGAAATACTTCAGTTGAATCAATTTAAATCATTAGATGAAGTCTTAGGGTTTGCTTGTTCTTTGTTTGGTAAAAAGTTGTGTGGGTTTTGTTTTTGTTTTTGTGTTGTTTTTTTTTTTAATTCTGGTGCAAGACAGGAAAATACCTGAAATGTCAAATGCCCCCAGGATGGGAAAATATTTTGTCATCACTTACTTTTTGTTGGCACAGTGACTCTGTCACAGCCCACTGCAGCTGGTCCATGAAGGTGGCTGTTCTGGGGAGAGTGTTCATCCGTTTATTTCACTTTGGGAGGGGCTGAGGCTCACAGAGAAGTGAGCTCTTTTTGGTGCAGAGCTCTTTGATTTGTTGAGCGTCAGAGCCAGTCCTGGTTTGTCGTGGGCTGTGCTCAGCAACGCTGAGTTAACTACCATGGCCTCAGGCAGGGTCTGAAGGTGTTCATTCTGGTGAGGTCTCTGCAGTCCTGTTGCTTTAGTTGTTGATGGGCTTTAATCCTGGTTGTGTTTCCCCTGCCTGCATCTCTGCTTAACGGCGGGTGGCAGTGCTGTCTCTTTTTCCCCACAGGGACTACACTGACAATGACTTGGATGGGGCTGAAGTAGAAAACACCGGTCGCTCTCGGAGCTCTCCACCAATTCCCTCTGCCACCAGCTGCCTGGATCCCCACTTCGGTCAGGATCAGATAGCAATAGAGAGCACAGGTAACTGCCTTCTCTTCTGCTGGCCACGGGGATAACTCATCTTCCTCACTCAGCAGCACAGACCCTCCCCTGCCTGTGTCCTATTGCCATTGTCCATCCATTGCTCTTGTCCCCACACCTCGCCAGTGAGCTTGCTTTGCCCTCTGTCAAAAAAACAGTCCTGGGTGAGTTTTTGAGCAAAGGAGACTTGTCTCTCTCCACATTGATCTGTAGTGACTTAAAAAGAGTTGTTCCTGCTCTGAGCTTGGAGAGGTGGCCCAAGTCATTCTCAAAGCAAAAGGATTGGCACTAACTTTGGGCATCAGAGTTAGATGTTTCCAGTGCACTAACACACAGACATGAGGAGCTCCAGCTCCTTGGGAGGCTGGTTTAAGGCACGGAAAGTCAGACTCTGCATGCAGCCTGCTTCCAGAGAGAGCTGGCTGGGAGAAGACTTGCAGGAAGCCTGAGATGGGCTCTTCCCTCACCATCCTACTGCAGATGAGAGCTTTGTGTAGACACCTGCCAGGGCTGTCAGCAGGAGAGGATAGGACTTAGGATTTGGCTTATCTTGGAGTGTCTCTGTGAGATTCCCTTTAATTTCCATAGAAACACTGATGGCCTCCCATCTGCTGTCTGCATCTTGCCTTTCTTCAGTACATGCTGGCAGGGATCTTGGTTGCTATAAGGAAACATTTGTGCCATTAAACAAATACTGTTGTCATCAGGTGGAATTGGGCTGGTTTCTGTCTTTTTTGTGTGTTATGGCCTCACTCTAACTCGCTGTCCCCGACCCTTTCTTCCTCGCTGTCTGTCCACCTCCCACACTTCCTCCTCTGCGGCACGCAGAGCCCCTGAGCGTGGAGAGCACGGCCTGCAGCCTGGGCAGCATCAGCGAGTCGGGGCAGGGCTACGAGTGCAGCACTCCTTCAGAGACCAACTGTTCCTTCGACCCTGCAGAGGAGACGTCCTCGGGCACGGCCTCGGCGCCCTGCACACAAACAACCGTCAACCCCTCGGAACCGGGGCTCTACGCTCTGCCCCCGGCAGGACCAGGACTAGCAGGGAAGCAGGAGACATTGCAGAGCTCTGGTGAGACGATAACCATGGATTTCACTCTCCCTGCAGACATTAACGAGGGTTTGCCTTTAATTGCCGGCCCTGTGGATTTGGACAGAGACCCAGAGGCCGTGGTGGCCCCTGCGCAAGTGTCCTTATCGGTCACAGATTTTGGCCTCATTGGCATTGGAGATGTAAATAGTTTTCTGACTGCTCATCAGGCTTGCCCAGCGCCTGTGGCTCGCTCAGAGCCTCTGTCACAGTGAGTCTCTAGTCACAAACTTGCCACAGACCCAGCAAGGACTTTGACTTGACTGAGTGAAATCCTGGAACTTCCACTGTTCCACAGGGACAGTTTGGAGCTCTTGGTCAGAATCAGTCTTTCCATCCTCCTTGATCCAAGGCTACGGTGAAACCAAACACTTCCTGCTCCAGTGTGTTCTGACACAATCCTGCAAAGCTGGTGGCTGGCTGTAGTGAGGGGGGAGGCCCATCACCCCGTTTCGTTGACGATGCGTCACCCCAGGTAATTCCAGGCTGTTCAGAGAGTCCCTGCCTCGGGACAGGGGCGATGTCACTGCGTGCAGTGGGACAGTCTGAGTGCAGAGGTGCTTTGAGAGCGGGGATGTATCGACGGCACTCTGGGGGCTGGGGTGGAGTTTGGGGCCTGGATGACCGGGGGCTGAGGGCATCCGCAGGGAGCGCGGTTCACCCGTGCTGCCGGGCAGTTTGCCTGCGGAGGGGCGTGATGATGCCAAAGGAAGATGAGGAGCCTTGGCTCTTCAACCACAGATAGTGTGTTGCAATAGAAGTCATTCTCCCTCCCAGCATCTGCAGGTCCTGGTCAGTGCACACGGCTGTTCTCCAGCCCCTTGCAGCTCTGTCCTCTGCTGCGGGTGGGACGGGACCTGGTCCCACCCTTGGGAGCAGCGTTGGCTCTTGGGAAGGGATGCTGCATGGTGCAGTAGCACTGGGCACTTCAGTGCTCCTCACCTTCCCTTGCAGTGCTGGGCCGTGGAGGACTTGTACTGGGAGTAAAGGGAGTTTCTAGACCCACAGAGCAGTGCTGGCCACAGGGCGGTGCGGTGCCGGTGGGGAGTGACGTGATCCTTGCTGACTGCTGCAGTGCCAGAGGAGAAAATGCAAGTGAGAATGTCTGTAGCTTCCCAGGTTGTTCAAATGGTTTCTCTGCTGGGGGAGCAGGAGGAGGAGGAGGAGGAGGACATCACTTAACTCCCAGGGCACCACATCCAGGACACCAGCGCTAGCAGTGTCCCGGGCAGGAGAACACGCCTGTCCTGAGCATCCCTGCCCCTTCCTGCCTCTCAAAAGCAGCACTCTCTGGAGAGGAATGTGGCTCTTCACTGCCATGAGTGGTGTTCAGGGAGGTGGCAGGTGGCCTCACCTGGCAGCGAGGTGACCAGCTGCTGTGCAGAGCCCCAGCTGGAGTCCAGAGCTGCTTTGCTTCCCGGGTGTGTGCCAGGTCTGGGGTTTGCCACTGGCCTAAATCCACATGTTCTCATTCCCGTTTTTTCCATGCAGGGGATGCTGGCTGCTGGGCAGGGCTCTGGGGCAGATGTTCATTCCTCAGCTGTTTTCTGCCTTTGGGAAGGGGTTGGGGTTGAGGTTTTTCGCTCGTTTTGGTAGAGACCCTCATGCTGTGACCCTGCATTTGGTTCTGCTGCCAGTGGATTGGGAAGATGACTAAAACCACTAGCCCACATCCTCCTTTTACTGGCCCTGAGAAGCTGTGCTCAGCCCTGCAGTGGGACCACGGGGACAGTGTCGGGCAGCTGCACAGGGTGACAGGATGAGACCTCTCCTCTCCTCCTCCAAGCCCTGGGGCCGCAGGGGGTTGGCAGGGCCTGCCTCAGCCCTGGCCAGCCCTGAGAGGCGCCGGCTCCAGGCACGCACGGCGCCCCGGCC